>NC_083627.1:12817488-13120395 GCF_963584025.1 Labrus mixtus | reverse complement strand
TTAAATGGAATTCAAACCACGTCCAAGAGCCTGAGAGAAGAAAGTGTTTGAGGATGTGTACCAGTAAGTTTAAAGAGGAACCTGTGGCACCTGAAAAGCAGACTTGAGACACAGCGACTACGCAAACTTGGGATTTACATTCTGGACGCCTCTTTTTCTCACAGCCTGGTCGCAGTCTTAACGAACCTGACTGGAGCGGTCTCATGTTCGACTCTCAAATCACAAGGATGTGATGTAAACAGACAAACCACAATTTCTTAAACCAGGGAACAGGCATGTCTGTAGTTATATGATGTACGCAGCACACTATTGTGTCTCCAACTCTCTCTGAATTTATTACAACTCACCGAAAGACCCGAGGGACAGCACAGGATGTCACTATTTTAAAAAACTCCAGACCTTTTTATTCTGGATTTTAACTGAATTTAACGGCATTTTATGGACTATATTTGTTTAATATTTAATTTAATTTAATTTTTACACAACTGAATATTAATTTATATGATTGTATTATTCTATTTTATTTGTTGTAGATTATTACTGTTTGATGATCTTATTCCCGTTTATTTCTATGAATTATCTTTTAGTGTTTCAATGTTTGATTTTGTTTTTTGAACTTTTATTCTTTTAGTTATTTTATTGTAGTTTATTTTGGTGAATGACCTTTGACCTTTTCATCATTTAAATCCCTCCTCCTGTGTTTCCTCTTCACTAATTCATGGTTGCATACATCTCAATTAGTCAGGTCCTGCTTTTATTGAGTCTTTTATTAATAACATACATTTTTATTTAACCTTGTGCATTAGGTGGGGGAGGGGTCACTGGTTGGTTTTTTTTGATATTCTGTTTTTGTAAATAACTTTGTGCTACATTCTTGCAGTGCTATACATGTGAAGTTTGGTTGATCCAACTTCTAACCGAGCCAATACGTTAACTACCTGGAGTAAAGGCCAGGTTCAGATTTTCAGTTTGAGAACACAAGTTCACCCAGAAATCTGTCTAGCAGAATTATGAGCAAGCGTCCAAAAGCTTCAAATGTTTTCCATCACAGAGAGAGATAAGAGCTCTGCAGGTTAATTAAGCTTTTTATTGTTACATAGTCCTTGTTTAAACTTTGAGTCATCACCCTCAAGCCCCTTTTAGAAGTCTTCTTTTTATTGTTATTTGTAAATCTAAGTAACGTATGACCAAACAATGCAATAAACAAACCCATCTGGTTTAATGCTGTTTCCTGCAGCTTTAAGAGAAGTATTTTACATTTATAAGAGAAAATGATCATCCTTAAAAGAGATATAGGAACCTTTCTGCAAGAGTCCTGTCTTAAAAAACAGATGTGTGAAAATGGGATTGGAGTCAGAGCTGAAACATGATTAACCTCTATTGTTCAGATAGGTCCTGCTCACCTGGAGTAACCTGGGTGAATGCTGGTCCACTTTGACTCGCGCCCTTCTCCGCCACGAGTGTGACGTCGTACAATCGCCCCGCCTCTAGCTCCTGGATGTGGGCGGAGTCTTGGCCGGGCGGGAAGGTGAGTTCCTTACTGCTTCCCGCTCCATCGTTAGGTGTGATGGTCAAACGGTACCTGTCGAGCTCACCATGCGACTGCTCCCATTGGAGGACTGCTGATGTCGTGGTCGTCTTGACAACGTGGAGGTTGGACGGACCAGAGATGACTGAGGTTATGGAAGAAGAAGGAGAAGAAAGAGAAAAAGAATGACAGCCATGTGGTCGTGAGCAGCAACCAACCAGTAAACCGAAGTTCACATCCTTCATGTCCACCAGTAGTATAGTAATTGTAGCTGGTATGCATGAAGAGGCCAAAACAAACTATCTCTGTGCTTCTATCCAGAGCAAGTGATTTTCAGTGAATGATACGACAAAGCACGTCAATCATTATTGGTTTACTTCACAGAACTACGAGCCACTATTTTTAAATTTTGAGATGAGTACCGATTGAATTCTTGATATACTGACAGATCTCGAGTCCAGGTGGACAAGTTGAATTATAGACACTGTGTTTACATGAACACGATGAATGGACTGAGAGAAAACCTAAGGAACTTAAATGCCTCCGGCCAAAGTTTTTCTCAGCCTCTTTTCTACCAGGTAGCAGGTTTCTCTGGGAGTGATTCCATCCAGGAAAGTGGATACACAAACCTCCAGTCGGCCTTACATTTACCTTGGCTCATGACATTTCCTCCTCTTGACTTTGCTCAAAGTTTCACTCCTGTTGCTGCCACAGACGACATCTTTCACAGGAAGGGCCGCCGGAGGAAAGTGTTTAAACTCTGTCTGCCAGTTTGGCAGTTTTGGATTTCACACTTCAGCCAATGTCTGTCAGAGGCTCCGTGTTCAAACAAGTACAGTAAAGACTGTACTTTAAGAGGAACGTATTACATTTGGAAGCAAAAACGAAAAACAAATTTCAGTTGGTTGCAGAAGATGGGTAGTTCGAATTTTTAATTTGTCTGTCTATTTAAAGATTTATTTTTGGGGTTTTTTATGCCTTACAGAGACAAGACACTGGACGGAGTCTGAAGATCTGAACTCTGGCTGCCAACTTTGAGGACTGAACTTACCACTAGGCCTCTAAAATTAAATACAAAGGCTTTATTGGCCTAAGAGTTTCAGAAATTTTCACCAAAGCTTAACATTTTAATCGTTTAAAATCTGATCAGAAGAAGTGTCTGTGTTCTCCCTGCGTATTCTCCTCGATCTTTAAGGTAAAACGTGGGAACATGTGCTTTATGTCTAGCTACTGGACTGGGTACATACTTTGAAGTGGACACAATCATGCCTTGAAAATAAAACACCTTTTGACTGTTTAAAGATATATTATTGGAGTTATTTGTCTTGTTTTTACTATGATTGCATGTATCCAATTCCACAAAGCATCTTAAACATACTCCTTCTTGAGTCCATGAAGCGCTCCTTTCTTCAGTTTTTTTGGGATAGACCTTGTTGGAAAGTCAAGGATTGTGAGCTGCTGTTTTATTAGAAGTATCGCAATCTACTGCAATGAACGGTACCAAAACATTGCTCATGTATTGCAAGAGTGTAAGAGTTTTGCTTATATTTTTTTGTAATTAACAACACTGTTATATGTTTTCTTCATGTGTACCAATCCCTGGAAGCTGTGAAAACAAATTTCCCCCCTTGTGTTGTATTGAGAAATTAACAACAAGAAATTAACCAACATTTGGGGGCCTAGGACTTCTATTGTTGTCGCTATGGTATCAAACAGGTATCCATACTGTTAGATAATACTGAAGATTAAAATTCTGGTATCATGACAACCCAAGTTTTAAGAGTCATAAAGAATGGTCACTGGTCACTCACTGGTCTCTGCTGTAGAAATAAAGAAATAAACAGCTCACGGGTCATGAATTCAGCCGAGCTCTCAGCCCCTCTCCTGCCATCGATCTCTCCGGTGATGCTGACGGTGTACTCCTGACCCGCCGCCAGTCCCGTCTGCGTGAAGGTGTTCACGCTGCCGTCCACCTGCACCTTGATCTGCTGGTCGCTCTCTTTCTGTTTGAGACACAAAAAAGGAAACATGTTTCTTTGTGCATCCACCAGCAGCTGTATCAGGCAGCAACACTATTAAACTGAAAATCAAGGCATCACGTCTACCCTCTAGCAGGTGTACAGATCTCATTGATTGAACAGGTTTTTAAATCTGCTTTATATATAATCCAAAGGGGGGAGGTTCCACAGCCTTAAAACTCACTCTTACAGACTCTTTATGTGATGCCGTCTTCTTAAAAATCAAAACATTACTTATTCATATTTAGAAGCGCTGCAGATAAATTTCCCTGATGTGTAACCTGCCTTTAAAACTTCTTCTTCTTCTTCTCTGGGTTCATTTTTGACTACAGTGTCTGAACACACTGACTCATCCGATCCATCAGCACTTGAACATGATCCAGTTTGAATGATTAAATCGAGATATTAAACTCCTACACAGCGACCTGAGGAGAGTATTTCTTTCTGTTTAGAGGAAAATACCGATGCATAAGAATTAACTCAATGAGATTTCTCCAAACTGTTTGTTGAACTGAACTGTACGCTGACTTTAAGTTCAGCCAGCTGACAGAACAAAGGCCTTCTCTGTAATAATAATCATAATATTAAAAAATCACAATGTAATCATGGTCGTGAGGAGCAGTGGAAACATTAAGCTGGCTGCAGGGCATCGATGTGTGTGTGTGTGGGCAAACACAGATGCTCAGTGTTACGCTTTCTTAAGAAAGGCTCGCTGCATTGGAGGAATATGTTCTCCATCAAAAATGTAAGTTTCATTCAGAAATGATTCAAGGGTTATTCTGGTGTTTTTAAAGGTCCAATCAGTGAGATGTGTAGTGAGTGAAATGATAAAGTGACCTTACTATATGATCAGACATTAAGGAAACATGCTATGTTGAAGTGCTGGCTTCTCTGACAACAATGCAGCAGCCAGTATGTCCTCCTTCTAACTTTAGATTCTGGTCCTGAATGCTCTGGATTTGTTTGGACCAAAGAAGGTGGGCGGTTTTAAGGCACCCCCACACGGCCGTTTTGGACGCCCCTCGGTTCAATTTGTGACGGCAGTACCTCAGTCTGAAGGGACTCTGGCAGGTAACCGGAGGGTCGCCAGTTCAAATCCCAGTGTGAACCAGATCTGGAAATTGGTCTGATAGCTGGAGAGGTGCCAGTTCACTGCCTGAGCACTGTCAAGGTGCCCTTGAGCAAGGCAGCCCCCCAACCCCACCCCCGGAAAAAGACAAGGAGGTGGAACTGAGGCCCTGGTTCACGACAATGATTTTAGCCAAAAACGAAAACTTTTTTGCATCCGCTCTGTAGAAGGAAGTCTGTGCATGTAATCTTATTACAAGTTTATGTCGCCAACTACTGGCCTGCTATGTTTACTACAGCGTACACTGCTTGGTCTTAAATAACCAACATGTTGCGCCCAACTTGGACCTTCATCCGTGTTATGTCCAACATTTGCTCTCATTATTGTACTCTGTTCATTGTATGCTCTTTTGTCATTCACACTTTTAAGTGAGGATCATTTCATGAGGCACAAAGTTCTTATTATTCAAATGATTCGTCGGAAAGACCAAAAGTTCTCATGCATTCAAATGTGAGGATTACTCAACTGGAAGTGACTTTGTTTTTGACTTCCTAATGAATGGATACCGTGTTGTTAAAATAAATGGACCACAGCTTGTTGCCATGCTGGTTGCTATGTGTGCTGCTCAGAGGTCGTCCTGGATCAGTGTTGGCGTGTCACAAGGCTTTTATCCATCTCCATATGAATGAGGGTGACATCATTAAAACTAAAGGCGTATGATGCCTGTGAGGCATTCAGGGACCATGATGTTTGGTTCTTTCTGCACACGTGGAGGTCCGAGTGACTCTCAGTTGCTGTGTTTATGATGGAAAATAAATAGCATGTCTCTCATGACTCTCTTCATCAGTGTCTCTTCTCTGTTTGGTTCCATTTAATACCAAAGTGTCAGCACATGTGTGGCAGCAGGACGGCCACACTGAGACATAACCAGCCACAGCTTACTTTTATAGCTGCAGCGGGGTAACATTTAGGCACCTGAGCAATAATAAAAAATATTATCATTATGCTTAAGTTACTGAAACGGGGTGTAATGAGATTGGGAGAGGGGAGGTCACATCCTGCCAGTGCATTTCACCCTCTTCCTATGATGGCTGCTCTTTTGCTTTTGTTTTCGTTTTACATACAAATTTGTTTAAGTACATTTATTTGAGTTACTAAGTTATTATGTCAAATAATCACAGTAATAATCACAGTCATAATTTGGATCTTTTGATCAGATCAGGAAATTGAGAAATCATAAAAATATATTTGCTGGCTATAACGCAGCGCTGTTTGACAGTCTGTGTGGAGAACTTCACATACATCTGGCTGACGTTACAATCGTTAAGTTATTGATTGTTGATAAAAGCAGACGAGGTGGAAGTGAACGGACAAAAGTTGAATGTGTGTTCCCGACGCGGTCCATACGGCTAGCGGATCAACCGTGTTCCGTTGCACTACAAGTAAACAGGTGCGCGCGGTGGTTGGCGTTCCGGGTTGTGTGTGTGTGCGTTTGCAGCCATGTATGTTGGTGTGTCTCGTCTCGGCATGCCCCCGCGATGACCCGTCTGCAGACAGCAGAGGAGCAGGGACAAGTAGCCGCAGCTACATCATAAGCGGTTTAGTATAGCTTTAACATGACTGTTGGGATAAATATTTACCGCCATGAAGTGGATTGCTGAGCATCCGGAACCAGTCAAAAGAAACGACCAGTCAATCAGCTGGCTATCCAGCGCGAGCCAGATATGTAAATGGATGAGAGGGGAGATGACTGCTAGAAGTCAGAGACGTCATATTTAAGTTTATGTTCTGCTTGTTCAACAGTTGTTTGATGTTGATATTTTTAACATACATTCAGAGAGGATTTGATTTGCAATTTGAATCGTTATTTTTGTTCTTTTGGCGCTTGTGATTTTCCTTTGCCGCTGGGTAAAACCTCTTTGGGGCGCGCCAAAGAATTCTCTGTGCAGGAAAAACCCTGAGTTCAGGTGTGATGCTGGATGGATGACCAATGTGTGCACGCCACACCTGGGCATTACTCTCTGCAGCATAGTCCTGAGACCAGCATGGTCAGCATAAATGGCTCGCGAAGAGACAAATGAAGTTTTTGTCTGTTGCTGACAAAGGTCAAAGGTCAACATTTCAATCATGATGTGGATATTATTAATGTTTAATTATCTCCACTTTGTAAAACAAGCTTACGAGCTCTGCTGATTGAGAAAAGAAAAAGAAAAGGGGCCTTGAGGGTCCTCAACAGACTCTGAAGAATCGATAAATCCAGAAATGATTCTCCACAGACACTCGCAGCATGATTGTTTTGAGTACCGGAGTGAGAACAGGTTTACTTTATATGACTGTAAACTGATTATGTAGGCCTTTAAAACTGTTATTTGTACAAACAGGATCTTTGAGGGAAACATTTCTGAGCGTTTATAGGAAATGTTTGATTGATTCGTCACATAGCAGGCAGTGAATAATAATTACTAACAGATCTAACATAAAGCTCTGACGTGCCAGGGTAACCATCCAGCAGGGGTCTGTTCACATATAAAAATCTATTTTTAGAGAGAAGATTAATGATGCTTACTGGAAAGAATAAATATCAGTCGGATGCAAACATGTCTCATTAAACTACTTGAACATTATTTAGGAGCCAGATGTTCTCTTTTGTCCTCAGAGTCTCGTCCTCTTCTGTTTCTTCTGTCCCCGCTGACAATCTGCTCTCACTTCAGCTTGTTGTTGTTTATCCGTCTGCATGTCTTGTTAACATCTCTTTTGTGTGTCTCTCTCTCTCTGTTCGTCTCTTTCTGTGTCACAGCTGTGGATCGGCGCTGATGTCATCCATCTGGCAGCCGCCATGTTTTTGACAGTGTTTACACGTTTCTGTGGCAACAAGCATCCCACATCTGCATCTTTTCCTGTGCGGCTCCGAGCGATCTGTTCATTCACTGCTCTTCTGTTTTTATTTCGACGATTGTTCTTGGAGTCTTTTATTCTTCTTTTCTCTGCTTAAAGGCTCCTCTGTCGTCCGTCTCGTCCTCCTCCTAACTTAGACGATGTGTGATGTTGAAGCCGTCCAAGAGTCTGACGATCGTGAGAGACACATGAGGAAGTCTTCAGTTTAAAGACAGTTAAACACTGTGAGACGTGTCCACCTGTGACTAGTTTGGATGTCTGGAGACCAAAGACGATCAAGAATCTGAAGTTTTGGCGCAGACTCTCAGGACGCGCCTGCTGCATCCATTACTCAAACTAAACAGCAAAAAACAAAGTTAGGCGTTGGTTTCAAACATACCTCCTGAACTACATGTTTCCTTCTTTGTATTCATTTAATCTGAAGCTTAAGGAGAGAATAAAGAGTAGACAGGCTGACACGATAAAGAGGCTTGAGTAAAATAGAAGTGGTGGTTCATGGTGACGGCTTTAAAGGGAAAATTAAAGTTTTTTAAAGGTTAAAGTTCGAGTATAAGTTCTAGATTTTATTAAAGCGTTTTCTTCCTTTATTCAGAGATAGGACATTGGATAAATCAGGGAGATAGAAAGAGAGAGAGTGGGAAATGACATGCAGAGGTCGGATTCGAACCTGTTCTGCCCGTTAGACTACAGCCTCCGTACACGAGGCCCACACACTAACCACCACACTACTGGCAACCCAAATTAAAATATTTCTAACAACGGCCCCAGTTTGCTTTTTTGTTTTATGTAAATGACAGAAGATCCACAAAGTTTTGGATTTGCTCGAGTAGATCGACTGACAAACAACAACAATGCGTCCACCAGTCAGTCAAATTAGCCACGCCCCTAATTATGACCAATTATGCTGAACTCTTACCGTACGGCTCCACTGGTTCCGACAACAGATAGCTTCTCATCGCTTTCTATTGATTTCCTATTGAGAGCCGGAGAGGCAGTCGTGCGGCGCATTTTAGTAGAATACGCCCATCAAGTGGCGAGTTGAGTGCTCCAGCGCGATCCCTAGCGTCCTGGCCTGAAGTAGTGGAGCCGTAACGTTAGGCTTAATGTAAACACAATCGATGTGTTATATAAAGAAATCACTTTTAAAACAATAAACAATAAAGAAATGAGCTATAGAGACCCATTTTAATTTTTTAAACCAGGCTGTAAAAATGTTTATTAAAGTGACTGATTTTAATATGGGACCTGAAGGGGAATCCCCGGTTCTTGCAGCCAGCCTCTAGTGGACACTCAAGGAATTGCATTTGTCTGCACAACACCAAAGGTATCTGCCTGGTAGTTCCTCGTCTGCCCTTTCTTTCTCAGGATATTTCATCTTCTCTCTGGATTCAAAAAATATAAATGACGAGTCCTTTTGTCGTTGTTTTTATGACCACTCATCAGTCTTACTCTTATTCTTTTTTTAGGGTCCCTCCATCTCTAAGCATTTTATCTCTTTACATCACGTCTTTTCTCTCTCCCTCTCTATTGTTGTTGGCGGCTGTGGATACTTCCTCCTGTTGTTGCTTTGGTTCCAAACTTCTCAGAGTCGTTATGGAGGCTTAACCCGTCGATGATGTCACCACGGGGAGATCTTATGGTTTCTTTTCATCAAAAGAAATTACAGCGCGAGGTGGTCGTTGTAACTGTGTGTGTCTGTGGGAAAACACGCCTGAGAGGAAGCCAGGACATGTGCGGTGAGGTGATTCCTCCGTGTTAAACTGTCCAGCCTGTGGGAGCATTGGTTCCTTTCCTTTCTGGGCGACAGTTCTGAGTCGACTCCGACTGATTTAGAAAGTGAGGTTAGGAGTGTTTTCTTTGTTCGGCTTCCAGCTCTCTTTATCCTCAAAACGACTCTAATAAATACCAACGCAATTAGTAATATTCCAGGTTTTTTAATGCCTCGAGCTGCAGATTGATCACACATGTTTGAGAGCAGACGGTCAGGATGAACAAGTGGAGTAAAGTCTAGTGGTGTGAGGAGCCAGAGGAGAAACCACTAAATGACTAACATAGTTACAGTACACTAATATCATCAGAAAAAGGTAGTTTACGTCCCCATTTACTGGTATTTCAGCCACACCCATTTCCAACGAGTGCAAAAGGTTACCAGTTTGTGAATGGGTAGGTGTGTAAAGCGTTTACAAGCTCGAGCCCAAATTTCAGGTCAGGTGTAGCTAAAAAACTAAGAGCACGGTTAAACAACTAATAGAAGATACAAAGTCTTCCAAGTGTTTCTGACTTGCACTCCAAATATTTTGGAAATTGGAAAGGGTGGTTTCACATTAGGGACCCGGGCCCAGATCTGAATACGCTTGATCACAAAGTCTGATTCATTTGATCAGTGTGAACACAAACGTGCCGTACTCGTACCGTACTCGGGTACAGTGCCCAAGTCTGCTTGAAGAGGTGGTCTTAGGCATGATTCATGTGTATTATAGCACGGTCCGCGGGAGATGTGAACGTAGCCGTGCACAAACAAGGAAGTGGATCGCTATAAGACGTAATTCTAAATAGCTCCTATCACTTTAAAAAACGTGCAGCACCGTTTCATCCTTTGAGCTGCACGGTAGATTTGGACGTAGGAAGAGGGTCGTTGTTGGCGTCTCAGAAATAACCCACGAGTGGTTGCCCTGCTGTATCGGACTGTGTACATATGTGGAACAATGTTACTAATGTGAACGCAGACCAGCATGAGAGTGTGCCTAATGTGAAAACGTCCTAAGACTCAAATGATCTGGTTGGGAGGTTTTGTTAATCTGTTTTTTTTTTCTGATCCTGATTTTTGAAGGTAAGAGTGGAAGAACAGCAAAATCGTTTTGGAGTTTGCAGAAAATCTTTCATTCTCTGTTTGGCAGCTCTTTGTCTTCTGCACTCGAACCCAACTGAGTTTGAATTTGCAAAATATTCACCTTTTTCCGCTCCAGATAAGTCATCCAAACAGAACAGTATGGAGTCTTTGGCCAACAGACTTTATGACGATATAAATATTTAACTAAATGACATCCACTCCAGTCTCTCTCCCTTTGCAACCATGAAAGATAACCTGATGTGACCATGAAACTCAAACAGTTCCTCTTCAGCCAGTGCTTGGTTTGTCCATTCTGGGCTACAGTAGAAAGAAAGGAGGCGCAACATGCAAACTCCTTAAGATATGATACGCTTTGAAACGTCGTAATAAAACACATGTATGGCTTTACGTGATCATGACGCCGCTACTTCACTGACTTTGTGTCTTATTTTGGGTTATTTTAGTCAGATACTGCCAGAACTCTACGGGATTTCTCGATAATGGAGGCGGGGATCGATTATACTTCATGCCCACGTTGTACCCACATGCATGAGCAACTGTACCATGCACACCTCTTCCAACCGTGCCTGAGCCAAGGAAGTGTACCGAGCTTCAGGCGCGTCTCACCCGTGGGTGTTGTGGGAGTTGCGACACCCACACTTTCACTGAAATGTAATTTAATTCCCCACACTTTTTACCAGTGGAGTCATTGACGAAAACCTATTGGTCAAGTAAGATTTATTAAGTGACAATTAAGCCAATCATAGCTGTTCGGTTACAGTTGAAGCACGGTAAAGTTACGTGCATTTAACAGTAATCCTCCTGTCACTCATCACTGGCTGAGTCAGAGCTCACAGCTAACAAATGGATACAGAACATGCAGCATCCTTCTGAAAGAGAGTTAGTCACCCAAACAGATGTTTTTAAGATAAATCCACCTCACAAAACAACATAAGTTTAACATTTTCTCCTCTTGGTTGTTATTTTAGCTGTATTTATTTACTCCCGTAACTTTACGATGTAGCGGAAGTCCCCTTTGCAGTTTTTCAAAATAAAAGCACATTATATTTGAAGACCGGAAATAAAGAGACTGAGGCATAAGGCAATAAGAAAAGCAAAACAAAAGAATCACAAAGAGCAGTTTTGAATCGTTTTTAGAGCTAACTGGGTTACTCACAATGGATGTTCATAAAGTTAGTGTCTAATTATAATCTTTTGTAACTTTGTCTTGTTGTATGATGTGTCAGCTAACATTAGTTATTGAACATTAAATGAAACAGAATGTGTTGATTTGCTAGTGGGTGGTAAAATACTAGCATAAGAACACCCGCACTTTTAAAATCGCTGCTCCACCCCTGCCGAGCTTAGGCATGAATTGGAGCAATCACACTAGTCAAACGAACTAGACTTTGGGGGTGAATGATGCTTAGGCACGGTACGGATTGCCTCTTGTGAGTGTGCCCTAAGTATACTTTAAATTTAAAGTTGGCCATTTGATGTGAGCAGATCAAGACTTGGTTTCCTGAAAATTACATCTGCTTGGCATCATTTTCTTAAAAGACACGTTGCTTGGGTTTTACTTTTTAACACAACCCAAACTGAAACACACAGATCTCTGTTGATGAAACTTTTCCAACTAATATAAGAGCCAGAGATCATTAGTGAGGCCGATAAATCCTTGAGGATGTAATATTTCTGAACTTCACCAAACAGGAGTGAACATCAGACTGAGGGTTGTCGTTTTGTTAGTCACAAACTGTGAGCTCTTAATCCATCTTTGTTGCTATGTTTAGCTCATGTTTCTGAGTCCCAGCTGTGTTACTAGCCACGTCACCATCGACACAACCCCTCTGACTGTTCAACAGCTCCTGTGAGGGATGAAAACAAGTGTGAGAACCGGATCTAGAAAATGCTGAATGTTTTCAAACGGAGGAGATGAAGTGTTACTGTCCTCCTCGAGGGGTTTACACTCAGGAGTTCATCCAACTAAAAACACGTTTGCCTTTAGCATGGCTCAATACAATACCAAACAACCGGGTTGTCATGATACTAGAATTTAAGACCTTGATATGATGTTCATAAAATATCAATGATATCAAACCTGTTTTGCTACCACGGCAACAAAAAAAAAGGACTCCTGCACACGGTCTTCATTGCAGATACACTGGCAACATTAGGTATCAAAACATTACCTATCGCTCTCAGTCTGTTTGTCAGAGACGTTAACGTGACTTTAGCGCCTTTATGAGACACCAAAAGGACTTGGCTCTTTTGCCTGCAGCAGCTTTTGTTTAAAATATGAAGGTGATGGGGTGGGGACTGGGGGATGGTATGCGTGCCCCATGTGTGGAGGCTGTGGTCCTCCAAGCAGGCGCAGGTTCGAATCCGACCTTTAACTCTTTTCACTGCATGTCCTTTCCCACCCTCTCCCTCTGCCCGATTTCTGACTCTGTCCATTGCCCTTTCTCAATGAAGGCCCAGAATTATTTATTTTTAAATCAAATGACGATAATAGTTCTGCAGTTTTTAGAGATTTGGTAGTTTTTTATACTATTGATGATTGAAATAACAGAAATTATTTTTAGATTTTGTGAAGCTTAACAGTCAGATTTGGTCAGCCTTTAGAGGTTGTTTAAGGAGATGCACAATCTGCAGACCTCACTGACATGCTTTTAAAGCTCCCAGAGGGTCTTGAGTAAATTTCAGGGACAGATTTCAGACGGACTGTCCAACATTTTCCTGAGCTGCTCAACACGACCTGGCGGATGACGATTTTTGACCCCCCAGCAGCTCCTGAACACGGGGACAGTGATGACTCTGAGATGGAAAGCTTTTTGTCGTTTTGATGCACAGCCATGACTGTCAACAAACACATCTGCTGCCTGAGTTATTTCTACAAATCTCTGTGGCCATAAAGGTTGTGACAGGAGCATAAATCTAAATTATGAAGCTAAAATCAAGTCTTTACTGTTTAACAAATGTTCTTCAAACATGTTTTTCAAATTTGAGCGTTGAATCTTGATTTCCAAGAACCTCTTGCATTTCCTTTGTCTGTATCTTTGTATTAAAATTTCCAGATGAGCACAGTTTAGTAATAGCAAAACAGAAACACGATAATTGTGTTTCAGCCCCTGATGGACCTCCTCCAAGTACGTATCTAGGACCTCAGCTGCTTTGACAGGGGAATAAGCAGACGCATATGTCGCTGCATCGTCTGCATAAAGCTTGAGGTCGGCTCATGACAAGTCGTAGACAAGTTGCTTATAAACAAACTAAAAAGCAGTATGCTAAGGATTGACCATTCTGTTGTTTTTTAAAGGGATGACTTTTTAAAGATAGAAAATGCAACTTCCGGAGTAGAGTTACAGTCGATGTCGCTAAAGCACAAGTCTATCAGACCTAGGCCTGGGCGATAAAACGATAACGATAATTATTGCGATATCATTTTTGTCAATATAAATATTAAAAATGTAGATAAAAGTTTGATATATTTAAACCTGTAATTACATCATCAAACCACAGGAAAACGGGGGCGCTAATGCTCCTTGAACGCTAGTTGCCACCCGAAATTAAAGAGAAGAAGAAAAAGACTACAAACAGCCAATCAGGTCACAGGGATATGGGTAGACGGGCTTACAGACCCCAGGAGCGGAAAGGAAACAGCCGAAATTAGCGATAGCTACTCTGAAGAAAACGCAGAACCTACCGGCTCAAAGCAGGAGAAAATATCCTCGACAAGATGGCAAGAAAGGCTGCTCAACTTCTGGAGTTTAGAGACAGTTTGGCTCTTTACTGTCCGACAAAAGAAAAACAGAGTAAAGATCTCTGTTAACTGTGCCAAAGTGCAGCTAAAACGACGACACCACGAACCTGTTCCCCTATTGGAAACAATACGACCCATTAGAACACACCGAAGGAAATAAATGTCCAAATGTAATAAATGAGTGTTAGTGTGGACCGTATTGTAAATAATATAAAATGCATGGTGTGGACCCTCAGTAAGCAGCAGGCCAGTAAGTGTTACTCCCAAGCAGCAAACTGTCATATCAGCATTTCCAGCTCCGTGCACTGAGCTTATGATGCTGAAATGTCTCTGTTTAATTATAATTCGTCATGTTCTGATAATAAAGTATACGTATACCATAATTAACCATCTGGTTTCTCCAACTTTCACTCAGGATTATTGACAATTATCGTGACAATTATCGATATCGACTGATATGACATTTTTTATCGTGATACATTTTTTTGTCATATCGCCCAGGCCTAATCAGACCTAAACAAAGCTTTTCTTTGGCCATACTTCCACTGTTCCCCAGAGTTCAATTTCCCCTCCTCCCTCTCTCACTCAGTGTTCCCCTCCTACCTTGAATTTGTATGCTCGTCAAGCTACCAATAAAGATTCCCACAATTTCAGTCTCGTGAAGGGCTGTATGTAGTTAAGTATAACTGTGTAAGTGCTCAAGTGTTGAAGTGTAAACTTCAATAAAACTTAATTTTTGACCCCCTGGTGGTTTAAAGGGTGAATTTGCCGCTACTTAACCACCTTTGTTGCAAATTGTTTGTTGGAAATTGTCTTTGCCTTGTGGTTTTCATTCTTTTGGATTGAGGTCACATTCAAAAGCTGAGCCCTGCTGGTTCAACATGAACATGGAGAAAAAATGACCAAAAATTAAGCTGCAAACAAAGTTGATGTAGAGCCTACGGTGGCCCTGAGAGCTCAATGAACTGCAGCTTAAGAAAACACACGGAAAGGTGAAAAACATAAGCAAACAGAGAGAAAAACATCTTTACCAATTTTTCTTCACAAGCAAATATAGAAAATCTGCAAGAAACGTCAGCAATTACCAGAAAAGAGTCTAAAGTCTGGAGATTCATTTGCAAAAAAAAGTAATGTTTTTTGGTGTTGATTCATGATTAAGATTTTAAGTGGTTACGTGTAAATCCACAAATATATACAAAGTATCTGAGCTAGTCAGTCAGGATACTAATTTACACTTAAACTGTTTCCTCTTTTCTTCTGAAACCGCTGACAGAAGATTAAACTGATGAACAAATAATGTGTCAGAGAGTTTGTCCAGGTCTCTTTCACTGACTTCTTAGAACCCTCAGGACATCAGTTTCTCTCTTTGTGGGTGTTTATTTTTTAAATACGGATCATCCATCCATCCATGATTCTCTGCTGATTCGGGGGCCTGGTCGCGGTGGCAGCAGGCTAAGCAAGTTGCCCCAGACGTCCCTCCCCCCAGCCACTTTTTCCAGTTCCTCCTGGGGGACCCCAAGGCATTCCCAGACCATCAGGGATATATAATCACTCCAGTGAGCTCTGGGTCTACCCCTGAGCCTCTTTCCAGTTGGACGTGCCCGGAAGACAAATAAAAGGAGGCATTCTAATCAGGTGCCCGAACCACCTCAACTGGCTCCTTTCGATGTGAAGGAGCAGCAGATGTACTCCGAGCCCCTCACCTTATCTCTGAATGCCTGTCATCTGATGTCAAATGAGCTGAAATGTTTTTTTTTCCATTTGCTTTTGTTTGGTTTGGCATGAGCTTCTAATCCAGAATCTCCTCGGCTAAAATAGACTTATCGTCATGTAAACATAAGCTATAAAAATAGACCATATTTCATCAGTATTGTTTTAGTGATATCATCACTTTATTTGTGGATAAGAAAGATTTGGATGCACACTTTGGAAAACCCTCAGGGCAGCAGATGCTTTAAACAGCCTAACCCAAGTCAGTAGTTATTGGTTAGATATTAGAGTGTCAAAATAACCCGACCATTGGGTACATACCTGGCTGGTGAAGGTGATGTAGTAGGTCTCATACTGGATGGGAGGCGGATTCCAAACGAGAGTGACGGACGACTCAGTGACATCACGAGTACTCAGCTGAGAGACTCCAGACATGACTGTTAAAAGAGAGAGAGAGAGAGTGTGTTTACATTCATTACATTTCTCAGGTGTTGAAGCAGCTCTTCTTTAGTTTTAAACTAAAATATTTCACTCAGAATCAGAAACGATTTAGCCTAGGGGAAAATTTGGTTGTTGCATAAGTCTTAAAAAAGGAAATAGAAAAAGGAAAAATGTAAAAAATAAAAATAAAAATAAAAAGTTGTGAATGATACAATGTTGGATAAATAAAAATAAATATGTTGCCCAGTTTAGTTTCAGTATTGTCCGGGAGGATTAGCAGCTAAATCAAACATGCTTAATATCCATCACAGTTTTAATACATGGCTGTCTGGCTGTCTGGTATTAACATTTACCGGCCACGTGGCTGATAGTTCTGTCAAATGTACCCACCAAATGGAAAATAGACCCGCATTTGACGCTTGTTAATTTAGGACCCTGAGTCCAACCATCAATCTTAGAACTTCTTCATCAACATGATTACCTCTTCACGATCCTCCTTTCACTTTAGTTACAGGTCCCTACCCGAGCTCATTTATTGTTTCATCAAAAACAGAAAGATAACAGTTAGAAGAAACATCCTGCGCTGGCAAACATGAGCGATGTATCCTGAGTTCATCGGGTGTTTCAGTTCTCACAACATCAGACACCCTCCCTCAGGCGACAGGGATGGAGACCCTCAGCCCCCGGACAATTCCACAAGTTTGATTTTCCACCTGAGCTTTTCTTTGAAAGGTTTTCTCCCTCGTGTCTCTTTTTTTTCTCCTTGTGTGATGGATGCAGTGGAACGAATGAAGCATCCTTTTGATCAATGATGGAGACGTACATCTGACCAAAAGACGGTGATGGATGTGTCTGACGTGCCTCCATCAAACCGCCTGCCGTTTGTTTTCTGGCTACACAGCGATGAAACAAACCGTTCTTTCTGATCTGCTGCGTGAAAACGAAACGCTGCAGACGGTGAAGATGGTTTTGTCATCACGGGTCCAGTCCAGTTTCATGATTTAAGAGTAAAGTTTACTGCAGTAAAACGTAGAATTTGTCTTCAGGGAGTGAAGTTAAAGAATGAAGTAATGGAAAAATACAATAAAGTGCGGGCGCATTACCAGGATAAATGTTTTGAGGTACATTTCACTGCTGGCTCTTTGCTCGCAGGCTTCCTTCTATTTCTTCATTGAAAAGATCTTTTCAATGATGCAGCTTTCTCCCTGTCAAATAATCATCATCATATTTTAATAATTGATGGATTATTTTAGTAAATGGCAGTAACTTAGACCAGAGAAGGTAGATGGTTTTAAGGCACCCCTACATGGCCGTTTTGGATGCCCCTTGGTTAGCCAGATATGAGACCAGTTATCATGTCAAACCAACAGGTGTTGCAGCGATGGAAGCGGGCAAGAGAACAGGTTCAGATAGAAGTGATTGTACCCGACCTGAAAAGCCTCTGCATGTTTCTAATAAGCTCCATGAGCAGAAACATGCTCAAACTAGGATCAATATTGGAGATGCTTTTGAAAAATGGAGAGAGGTTAGAACGCAGAAAGATTTACAGACTGATGCAGAGCTGGCTAAACACTGAAGCTTCAGTGTCCACCACATGGCAACCTGCGTGAGCATCGACCCTAGAGAGGAGGGGGGGAGAAATCTCTCTACAATATTTAGAATTTGGACTGCAGTACCCATTTTAAACACTAGGGGACAGAGTTACATATTACTCCTATAATGTTTGGTTCTAAAGTCCTGAAAAGTGCATTAAAGCAATGCACCAGACTAATATGACCTTGATTTTACTAGTTGTACTAGTAGTAGTAGTACTGACCCTAACCCTTATTACCAAATAGTGAACTATCAGACCTCACTATAGTTCCTGATAATTCCGCTTAAATCTTGTGTATCACTTTTGCAGTGTAACAAGAAGCATCAACGGTTAATCCGTCTATTTAATAGTTTTAAAGCAGCATGAGTCCTTCGGATTCTCATCATGTTCCATCTATATTTCACACGTTTCACTCTTCTGCAGAAACCTCAGCTCATAAACTGAATCCTGAAACGTTAAAGTGAGGCCTGAGAGACACACACACACTGATGTGTAACGACACACAGTGAAGGCACTCCCAATAAGAACTGGTTTTAATGTGCCAGTTCCACATAAAAAGTGTGCTGAAAACGTCTCTGCTCAGTGGGTCACTGGGAGCCTGACGCAGTTTTCCGTAACTAATTATCAAGTCCAACATGAACTTCATCTGTGAGGTGTAGGCTGGCTACCAAACACACTCACACATGTGTTCAGAGACGTAAAACGCATTTTATGTTTATTCCAAAGAAGATGGAGCAACAAATACAAATTAAATGGTTTTATAGAAAGATTCTCATGGTGATGAAAAAGGAACAAAACAGCAGAGACCCCTCTCTTCTCCAAAACAAACCATGAATCCTTTTTTAATTAGTATTTCTTTAGTTTTTGGACTTTCTGATGGCTGGAGGCTGAGCTGTTGCAAAAACCTGGGGAGACTGAGATCATCATGATGTGACTTTATATGAGTTCAGTGAGCAGAGGATGCTGGGCCGAGAGTCAGCACTGAGCTCAATCGTTGTTAAGTTTGAACGTATTTTTTTAATTTAGGACAGAGTTCGCGCTCTGCTAACATTTACGGTGTGTCACCAGCTGAGAGAGTTCCAACGTAGGCAGAGGTTACATCTTACACTCCTAGTAGGTGTAAAGCCCTCTGTAAAATTGGTTGTCATGGTGATGGTTTTGAAATGTGAAACAGCAATGTGTTCTTCGTGATAGATTACATCCATCAGAAATGTTTGAGGTCTTTGCATTTACTCCTGATTTAGTCTTTCATGAGCTGAGATCATTAATCCGTCCAATAATAGAGTAGCGCTTAATTACCTATTGTTGCTGTTGAAGATTTCACCACTAGAGGTCACTGCTGTTATTTGACACTAGCTGTGGATGAAGGCTGTAGGCTTTAGTTATCGCCTTATCATAATGCTTCATATTTGACAAACATTTTGAGTTTGTCTTTGTGGATTAATGATCAGCAGAGACCCTGTGTTTTACCCGTGGACGTGGATTTGGTCTGCTTCTTTTTGGACAGGCAGGTGACAAACACCGAGCTTGTGCTAGTGTGTAGTATCTTGCAGTGTAGCTACAAGCGGTAAACGTACACACTACGTCCTGCAGTGAGTGTCAGCTTCTGGGGGCGATGAGCCCAGGAGGAGGGGCCCAGTTTGAATATTGTGTTTACAAGCTGTGACCAACATTTCTACTGACTCCACCTTTAAGACGGAGTTGAAACATGAACTGTTCTGGTATCTGGAGGCTCTCTATCCTGAGTGTAAATGCTCCAGTCATGATGTTAGCATGCCTACAAACTTACTGCTCATCTCTGAAGATGATGTCAGAAATCAACGTTTTGGACTGATTAAAAGCTTAATATAATGTTGGCTCAAGATAAAACAATAAGGTATGCCATGTAAGAGCCAAAATAGGGGTTTCTTATACTGCCATGTTATTGTAATGTTTTGTATCGACTGTGGGTGTCGCTGTAAGACTAAAGCGCAGGTATACATTTCAGGAAGTCACTGTAAAGGTCAGGTGTGTGATCCCGGAAGGGCGACAGGATTTTGACCTGCTGAAGTGAAAGGTTTGCCGTCATTGTAAAGTGCTGCAGTCAGGTCTGGTGGCCAATAATTTGTAGAAGGCTGATTGCAAACTGAGCCAAAGCGTTTCAGCCAGGTCACTCCTGGATCGAGCATCTCAGTAGTTTGGTCCTGGACTGACCTCCTTTAACACGCTACATTATTCAAAATAAAGGCTCAGAGAAAGTCAAAGCTCAAAGTTATGGGGTCAAAATGTGCACAGAAACTTCTATCTCTCCTTCCCTCTCATGTGGAGCCTCAGATTTGAGGACTTCCCTTCTTTAACTCCAATCAGAGGTCGGCTGAGGTTTTTTAACACTCCCACATGTGTCTGTGCTGCTTCAGCCTCAGGCAGCAGTGTGAGGGCGTGTGACAGGCAGCAAATCTGCATCCTGCTGCGCTGTTAATGAAACAGGTCCCGCACTGGAATCCCTGCAGCCTGAACCAGCTCCAAACATACGAGCTTACACACTAACATAGCCTGGCAACGACGAAAACAACAGGAAGTGTTGAAAAGTGTGAAGAAGAAGGAAGCGGCAAACGACTCAATGTGTAAATAATGAAGCATTAAATTATCCAAGGGAATAAAAATGTCATTGATAATAAATAATAAGGAGAGAAATGTTGAGATAATTAAGACGCTTTCAACACAACTGATTCAACAAACAGTCACTCGGAGAGTCTGTAAACATTTAACACCTGCGTCCTCCCACACATGACAAACTGTCTGCTCTCAAGTGTCACACTCATGAAGTAATTATGTGACACTGAAGTCAAACATCTGGGATGAGCAAACTCAGCTCAAAAACCAAACAAGTGTTCTCTAAACGGTTTATTCACCAGGGAAGAAACAAACCGGGACAGAGGAGAGAGACTTCACACGCAGTCAAATTCCCATGAGGCATCCAACCAGACGCCAGATGTTGGTGAAAGAAAAGTAAACATCAGTTAAAGGTGTTCATAATATTTTGTCCAATCCATCAACAGACACAAAATACACAACTTTCAATACACCACTGATGTACACCACCCTCTCCGACCTGAAGCATCAATCTGTACGATATCTAGTGAATTAAATCATAAACTTACGATAGAGAGGAAACAAAATGACATATTTCTGTAGGCCAACCCGGAAGTTAGCACCGCCATTGGCGTCTTTCGGGATTATAGCTTTGGATTGTGGTTCATTGCAGAAAATTGCGTAGGCGTTTTGTTCATTAGGATAACCTTCACAGATGAACACCATATTGATGATGTTTAAAGCATTAATGCAATCCCCAGGGGTAAAAAGCTGACTTTATACTACAAGCTAACTACACCATGGTCGCACGGCTTTAACGTCACCACCACTTTGCCTCAGGATATCTACGTCAAGCTAACCAGCAGTTCTGACTAGCTAGTGAAACCATAGCCTCATAAATTGTTTATTAACCTAATCTTTGCATTAATCCCAAAAATTTAACCTGCAGGAGACTTTGTGTCAAAGTGTAACTTCAAACAGAGATGAAGACGTTTAATGTCCCTGACGACCGCACTGTAGTTTCATTTAGCCACTTTGGGGGGGGGGGTATTCACTAACGTGTTTAATGTCCTAAAACAAAACGCAAATATCTCATACGCTTGTGTTAACCACAGACCTCTAGGCATCTAACCATCGAGTTTGAGGCAAACGATCCCATGGTGCTAAAATGCTAACTTCCTGGTTTAAGAACTCATTCCTGTGGCACCCTATATCATCTGACATTTAGGACACAAAAGGTGAATTTGTTTGGTTTGACTCACCCGTATCACAGTTAGGTCCGGTCATCCCCTCCTCACACTGGCTGCAGTCTGGTCCCGTGAACCCCCGCCTGCAGACACACCTTCCTTTGACGCACCGCCCTTTGTTGCGGCAGTTATTCGGACAGCCTTTGGCGGCGCAGTCCGGCCCGGCAAAGCCAACGTCACAAACGCATTTCCCGTTCACGCACTTCCCGCGGTTGCTGCAGTTGTTGGGACAAGCTTTGTCAGAGCAGTCTTCACCTGTGAATCCCCCGTCACAAACGCACTGTCCGTTAACGCAGCGCCCCTTGTTGTTGCAGTTTCCCGGGCAGGAAGTCTCAGAGCAGTCTTCACCTGTGAATCCCCCGTCACAAACGCACTGTCCGTTAACGCAGCGCCCCTTGTTGTTGCAGTTTCCCGGGCAGGAGGTCTGGGAGCAGTCTTCACCTGTGAATCCACCGTCACAAACGCACTGTCCGTTAACGCAGCGCCCCTTGTTGTTGCAGTTTCCCGGGCAGGAAGTCTCAGAGCAGTCTTCACCTGTGAATCCCCTGTCACAAACGCACTGTCCGTTAACGCAGCGCCCCTTGTTGTTGCAGTTTCCCGGGCAGGAGGTCTGGGAGCAGTCTTCACCTGTGAATCCACCGTCACAAACGCACTGTCCGTTAACGCAGCGCCCCTTGTTGTTGCAGTTTCCCGGGCAGGAAGTCTCAGAGCAGTCTTCACCTGTGAATCCCCTGTCACAAACGCACTGTCCGTTAACGCAGCGCCCCTTGTTGTTGCAGTTTCCCGGGCAGGAGGTCTGGGAGCAGTCTTCACCTGTGAAGCCGATGTCACACACACACTGACCGTTCACACACCTTCCGCGGTCGTAGCAGTCATTAGGGCAGATTATTTCTAAGCAGTCTGGGCCGCCGAATCCCTCATTGCAGACGCACTCTCCGTCTACACAGCGCCCCCTATTGTTGCAGTTTCCAGGACAGCCCGTCTCAGAGCAGTCTGCACCAGTGAAGCCGTTGTCACACACGCATTTACCGTTCACACACCTGCCCTGGTTGTTGCAGTTATCCGGACACCCCCTTTTGGCGCAATCAGGCGGGGCGAATCCAGGATTACACGCACACTGCCCATTGATGCAGCGCCCCCTGTTGTTGCAATTTCCAGGACAGGATTTATCAGAGCAACTGGGGCCGGTGAAGCCGCTGTCGCACACACACTGTCCATTAACACAGCGCCCCCTGTTGTTGCAGTTGTCCGGGCAGCCTCCCTGCGAGCAGTCGGGGCCGCTGAAACCAGGATCACACACACACTGACCGTTCACACACTTTCCTTTGTTGTCGCAGTTTCCGGGGCAGTTGGACTGACCACAGTCCGGTCCGCTGAAACCAGGGAAGCAGACACACTTTCCGTCCACGCAGCGACCCTGATCGTTGCACTCGTTTGGACACTCGCTGGTGTCTGGTTTGATGGAGCAACCTGCGCCTGAAGCAGAGGGAGGGAGGAGGTGGCAGAAACATAAGAAACATTATACTTTGTGATTGATAATTCTGTTTATGCACTCATGGAAGAGTTTTAATACTCGCAGGATCCTTAAACGTGTTTACCCCTGAATTACAGCGGATAACGACGTGTTTCGTCCTCGTACTTCGGGTGGCATGTATTTTACATTCTTGTGAGCTTATCTGGCACTCAAACATGAAAGTCTTCTTTGCATCATTTGGCCTTTCTAAGCCTCCTAATGTTTAATGTGTCAGTTAAATGGTATTTCTGTGACATGTGTTCGGTACCAGATGGACCAAACGCACATGGTTTAACTTAGTGGTATCAGAGGGTCCATGGCGGTGATCAAAGGTAACTTTTAACAGACTCTGACATGCTTCTATGTTCTGTTGCATATGGCACGAGTCCTTTAGGTTAGAAACAAACAAACAGAAAAGTCCAAACAGAAAACACACGGGGGCACCACGAACATGACGCGCTTACAGCTACAGTAACTCAAATGGTCCTGCTGCATCCTGACACAGTTCCAGCCAGAGTGTCCAGATGTGGCTGGAGTAAAGTTTGGGTTTAAAGATCATAAAAAGGGTTACACAAAGAGGAACTAATCTCAGTGGATTATTTACCTTCATGCATGGGACTCTTATTTTTTGTGCAGTTAGGGTTGTCACAGTACCAGATTTACGAACTGTAGTATGATTCTAGTAAAACTCAAACAATATCAGTGTTTCCCCTAGGTTTAAAGCGTTGGGGGGGTGGGGACAAGCCGACATGTCGACACGGCGACACAAACACTTGGTGTTCATGTGTTACTTTTAATGACAGCTGTCCTTTTCTGTCAGAAAGGTATCCTTAAATTACTTCTTTCCCTGATTTCCAACTCTATCCACTATCCTATCTCTACAATAAAGGCACAAAAAGCCCAAAAATAAATAATATATATATATATATTTTTAACTTGACCTTCAGGGGGGGCGGGCCGCCCCCTAATATAATGGTAGGGGAAACACTGAATATCGACATCTGCTTTGATGCAACAGCTACAAAATTTTAGTTTTAGTCACATAAAATTTTGGCATGTCTTTTTTTCAGTATCCAAAAACTGCAGGTGAACTCAGGACTTCCCCTGATATTCTCCTGAGCTGACTGTTCACACATGCACCTCACAGCAGAAGACTGTACCTGTCAGACGGGAGGGGGAGGGGGTTCTCCTGAGGTAAGAACAATGTGGAAGTGGCAGACGAAGTAACAGAGTCCTCTATACGACGCTATAATGAGAATATCTGTCTTTATATCAACGCTACATGTAGTTGAACAGAATCTCAATCCGAACTAAAGAGTGGAGAAGAACATACTGGAGAACAGGAAATATAATGCAGCAGGTTCATTAGAGCACGGAGATCATAGAGGTGGCGTGCAGACAGTCTAATAAACACGGAATAAACGTCACCACCCCCTCCCACTCGCTCCAGGTGAATAGGTTATATCCTGCTGCATTCTCACATCAGCTCACTCTGACTTTCTGCAGAATAAATACGAGGAGGCTGGAGGAGAAACTCCGGATAAAGTCTGAGAGAAACATTCAGATGTTTGAGTTCACACATGCAGCTCCTCTGGGAAATATCAGGAGTTTTGTGCAGGTGTGAAAGCACTTTATATATCCATTTCCTAATCAGTAGCCAGGAGTTTGTTATCTGCCTCTAGAAGACCATCACCTCCTGGAGGGCAGTGAGAGAGAAGCTTTGATTTCTAAATTCACTTACACTGAACAAAATCCTTTCCTTTCATTCCTCTGCTTTAGTATTTGGGAGGTTGGGATTTTGAGGGGCGGAGGTCTGATCCTCTCTGATGAGAGAATAACAGACTAATTACCCTGCTCTGTGTGTGTGTGTGTGTGTGTGTGTGTGCGTGTGCGTGTGTGGGTGTGTGAGGAGGGTGGAGGAGGGGGGGCTTTAGTGGACTGTGGGAGGAGGTCGAGACTGAGATCACCCTGGGCAGAGAGTTTGTGATACACACACACATACACACACACACACACACACACGGCAGTTACTCATACGGTGAGCTCTGCCAGTTCACAACGTGATCACTTCTGAGGTCAGCTTCATTTTCACAGACGTTGTGACTGATGGACATAAACCTGTGAGACATCATTTGACTGACATCAGAGTCATTAAGTGCATTTGACCCAAGTGCTGAGCTTAAGTGTGATTTAAATATTAGAAATGTTATATTTCAGCTGCGTCCTTTGTTTACATATTTCGGAGTCTAATTTACAACAAAAACTTTTTTTTTTGTTTGCTCCAGAAGTTTTCTTCTTCCTACAGCAGACAAACAGGCTGAAAAGTGCCGTAACTAAGCTCAGCCGTCATCACGTCTTTGTACATATTACATTCGGCACAGCAGGAGCTCCACATAAACACACAAAGTCAGACATGCACACACACACACACACACACACACACACACACACACACACACACTCTCCCCCTGGCTCTTCTGATCCCGTCTCTGTTACTACCTCTGAAGACGGTACAGGCGATGGATCACTTCGTCCCTCCATTTCGCCTCCACGACATACAGATTTAAGGCGAAACATCACAGGAGGGTAAATATCACGTCTTAATAAAGTCAGTCTGAACACAGCTACAGCAACATAATACTTCATGGATCAAAGTGTGTGCACTAAAAGTCGTTGTTTTTGTCTCTAAAGGGCTCAGGTAGTGATTCTTAGTGTGGTCCATTTCTGCCTTTATTGGACAGGACAGAAGACAAGAGACAGGAAATGTTGTGAGGAGAGTGAGGTATGACATGAAGGGGCAGAGGTCAAATTCGAACCCAAGGCCACTGCGGCGAGGACTATAGCCTCTGTACATGGGGTGCACGCTATAACCGCTAGGCTACTGGTGCCCCACAGACAGAACTCTTTGTTACAGAGGAAGATGATTCCTCCGAGCGACAAACAGCCGATTCATCGCTCTCTTCTCTACGAGTTTCAGGACAGTCCTTGTGTGACTTCTCGTCATTCCATTCTTCATTTGTTGTTGCTCTCTGATGTTGTTGATATCTTTGTTTTTAATGCGTGTGTTTCTGGTTTTTATTCGTCCACTTAGTGAGAATAAAACAGAGCAGGTCTGGCAAATGGGCGAAACTCTGCTCCCAATCAAACTGTAATTGTTCAAAGAAAATTGACATACTTGATATATTTGTCATCTGTCGGCTGTGTGTGTGTGTGTGTGTGTGTGTGTGTGTGTGTGTGTGTGTGTGTGTGTGTTTCGGGGATGAGTCAGGCAGCAGCCGGCTGAACAGTGAAGTAATATGAACTGGCTGAAACAGAGACTCATGCACGTGTTTGGATGGAGAGTGATGAAGAGTCACAGCGGAGACATGAAGAGAAACATGTCCTGATTTATGATGTGACGGTAACGAATGGGAGGAAACGTCCCTGAGTCACACTTTGATTTTTATCGAGTGACAGAACGCTGTGTGTCTTTTTAAGGGTTAAAGAGGTTGTTAGTACGTATTTTCATGGATTCATTCATCTTGATAATTTTGTGGATATATATTGGAATTGTGTCAACCATCTTGCTGTACCTTCTAGCAGAATATAAGCAACTCTGTGAAGATGAAGACTTGGCCACTTTGTCAATGATTGCCAGCGATTGTGAGATCTTGGTCAGCATGGGTCAGCGATGGTCTGCACTTTGTCAGCCATGTGTGTTGTGTTTCTATGTTGTCTGACCATGGCTGAATAAATCCTAAGATGATCCACAGTCTGTTTCACGGTTTCATCATTGTCCATCTACTACAGAAATAAGCCCCACCTAACAGAGGTCAAACATGTTAAAGACAGAGTGCAGTAAGAGCTTCTTTTTGTCTTCAGATATTCACCTGATTACTTTAAGAGTGACCTCCAAATCAAAATCTATGAGCTCATTGATACAAACATAAACACTCAAAAATGGGTGTGTGTGTTTGTTGTCTCTGTAAGGTGTGTGTGTGTGTTTTTGTTGTCACAGTGGTGTGTGTGTGTGTGTGTGTTTGTTGTCACAGTGGTGTGTGTGTGTGTGTGTGTGTTTGTTGTCACGGTGGTGTGTGTGTGTGTGTGTGTGTGTGTGTGTATGTTTGTTGTCACGGTGGTGTGTGTGTGTGTGTGTGTGTGTGTGTGTGTGTTTGTTGTCACGGTGGTGTGTGTGTGTGTGTGTGTGTGTGTGTGTGTGTGTGTGTGTGTGTGTGTGTGTGTGTGTGTGTTTTTGTTGTCACGGTGGTGTGTGTGTGTGTGTGTGTTTGTTTGTTGTCACGGTGGTGTGTGTGTGTGTGTGTGTGTGTGTGTGTGTGTGTGTGTGTGTGTGTTGGTTGTCACGGTGGTGTGTGTGTGTGTGTGTGTTTGTGTGTGTGTGTGTGTGTGTGTGTGTGTGTGTGTGTGTGTTGGTTGTCACGGTGGTGTGTGTGTGTGTGTGTGTGTGTGTGTGTTGGTTGTCACGGTGGTGTGTGTGTGTGTGTGTGTGTGTGTGTGTGTGTGTTGGTTGTCACGGTGGTGTGTGTGTGTGTGTGTGTGTGTGTGTGTGTGTGTGTGTGTGTGTGTGTGTGTGTGTGTGTGTGTGTGTTGGTTGTCACGGTGGTGTGTGTGTGTGTGTGTTTGTTGTCACGGTGGTGTGTGTGTGTGTGTGTGTTTGTTGTCACGGTGGTGTGTGTGTGTGTGTGTGTGTGTGTGTGTGTGTGTTTGTTGTCACGGTGGTGTGTATGTGTATGTGTGTGTGTGTGTGTTTGTTGTCACGGTGGTGTGTGTGTGTGTGTGTGTGTGTGTGTGTGTGTGTGTTTGTTGTCACGGTGGTGTGTATGTGTGTGTGTGTGTGTGTGTGTGTGTGTGTTTGTTGTCACGGTGGTGTGTGTGTGTGTGTGTGTGTGTTTGTTGTCACGGTGGTGTGTGTGTGTGTGTGTGTGTGTGTGTGTGTGTGTTTGTTGTCACGGTGGTGTGTGTGTGTGTGTGTGTGTGTTTGTTGTCACGGTGGTGTGTGGGTGTTTTGTGGCTCTAATGATCGATAAACTGCAGAAAATAGACGGAAGTTTATCGTCCACATGTTGTAAACAAACAGTGATCAGAATAATAACAACACTAAACACACGTGTGTCATTTCAGAGCGTAAACACACTCACATCGTTTATAGCCGGTGCGAGGTCCACTGTGTTCTCCGGGTTTGTTTGTTTGAAATACCAAAGAAATCAGAATCATATGATTGGACGACGTGTGTTTGGATTTCTAGTCAGGATGATCGGGAGATGGAAAACATTCACGTTGTGTTTAAAAGGACATCTGAGGAACCAAATGAAGTTTCTTTGAATTTAAAAACAATGGTAGCTGCGTTCTGTTCTGTTGATTATTCATTGAATATTCAAATATCACCGAGCAGTTTTTGTACAACAGATGTTTTTGATTTACCTTTGCTCTCCTTGGAGGTGCAGCAGCCGCCCTCAGCGCCGCCACATTTCTCCCTCAGAGACGACACCTCCCTCTCCAGCCTCTCCAGACGCTCCCGCAGGGCAGCAAAGTCCATCTCACAACCGCAGGATCCAGACCCCGAGCCAGAACCGGATGTAACCAGTTTGATCTTATGGGTAAGGACCAGAGGGGAGCCGGGGGTCAGGTCGATTTCTCTACCTGAGAAACACAGAATGATTTAGAACTCGCTGAGATGTTTGACCTTCAGTTGAAGTGTTTGAGGCGTGCAGGTTTTTACCTCCCTGGCTGACGTCGGCTGAATCCCCCTGAGTGCTGCAGCCCTCGGAGATCACCACCTGAAACCAACACAACAGGAGAGCCGCTCATCTGTCACTGTGTTCTGTTCAAACCGCCCTACGGTACATGTGATACGTCACTGAGACCTCCAGGCGTCCAACTTCATTAAGGAAACAGTCTGCTCCTAAACTCTTCCGGAGTTGCTCCATTCACACATAGACTGAGATGTTCTCCAGGAGGGGTGGCAGAAGAGAGGCAGAATGTGACATAAACAGGACGCTGCACATTTTAAATCCAAGACGGCAGACAGTTTTGCTTTTAAACAAACGCTGTGTGGGATTTGAATTATTCACAGAAGATCATAAAAGAGAATGAAGCAGCTTCACAGCGTGCGCAGAGATCAGACCAGTACACAGACGTCACGTGGCGTCATCAGCCACGTGACGTCTGCGTTCACACATCAGCTCACCCCGACTTCAGGAAACATTTTTTGATCTGAAATCGGGGTGATCCAGCATCACAACAGACACAAACAAGGACCCAAAGACTCACCTTGATGGAGTCCTGCTTGGTGTCCCTGGGTGGCCTTTGACCTCTGACCTCTAACTCCTGGGAGGTCAATGGGGTCAGGAGGGCGGGAGCAGCCAGGAGGAGGACGAGGAGGAGGGAGGGAGACATCGCCGCGGTTAATAAATCCTCCTCAGGTCGTTCAGGAAACGAGGGAAGGAAAAAGAAAGAAAGATGCTGGACACTTCTCTGGACAGACGAGCTGATGGAGGCGGGTTATTTTGTTGAACTGCAGCTGATTGTTTAAAAAAAAAAAAACGATCAGATTAATCGGCACTCTAAATGCAGATCTCCGTCAGCTTCGTCAGGTCGATTCTCCTCCGCTTTCTCTCTTTGGATTTTCCCTCCTGGAACGATGACAGAAGCACATTCAGAGCCATGTTAACGTTTCTTGTGAGCTCAGCAGACTCCACTTCAGTCACAATTAGCAGAAATGGGGCCATTAGCTGTTTACGAGGCTGTCAGTGCAGCGTGTCGGCCAATAAAACACAACGGAAAAAAACAACTTAGTCTGAGAGAGTCATTGGCTCTCCTGCAGCCAGTTCATGACGTGTTGGTGGCACACGAGTGAACCTGAAGGCCGAGCATTAACGGGTTAATGTTTGAGCGCTGTTTGAATGAAATCGATCTCATGTCTCATTTGTTTGGCCTCGTCAGGCCTCTCTGCTCCTGATTGGTCGGGCTTTGCCCTGCAGGGCCAACGTTAAGCTCAAAAGACGTTTGTTTGTTTGAGTCTTTACAGTCGCCATCTGTGAGCATGTTTGTGATTACACTTTCCATTGCATTCTGCTTTCATAGACACACTGATATTTAATCACAATAATACAGTTATTAGTTATTATCAAACACAGAGTTGAATGATTTAAAGAATGTGAGGTATTTTTCTAAACATATTTTTGGGGACTTGATGATAATAAGGATAAATGTAGGAATTTCTCCAGTTGATTATTTTAGAAGAAGTGAACCGGGCTGATAAGGTGGCAAAACTTGGTCCAAGTGCTCCCAATCAAAGTGTGTCCACTAAGAGTTCTTTTTGTCCGTGACAGGCTCAGGTTGTTCTTCTAAGTGTTTGACAACATTAAAGAGATAATCCTACAGAGATCGAACTTTTGTTACAGAGAAATTTTTATAATTGTATTTCCTTTATTAATCCCCAGCAGGCTACTCACACACACACACACACACACACAGGCCTGCAATAGTGAGCTAGTGGGGGTTCAGTGCTTTGGGAAGTGACCTGGCACCTCACCATAATTTGGTACGTAACGGGACTTGAACCAGTGATCCTCCTGGTCCAAACCCAAAAAGTCCCTACAGACTGAGCTACTGCACGAACGAGAAGCAGCTCTGTGGAGAGATCACTCTCTCCAAAGACACCAGACTGCATCGACTAAACTAATAATTTGACCACTAAGACCTCAGGAGCTGCTCATTTTCACAAATATACACAAATATAATAAGTGATCCCATCGCACAGTTTAAACACACAGGATGTAAATTCCACCACCAGGGGGCTCTCAATCAAAACAACAGAAAAAGATTTGAAGTATCAGCTCCTTTGCTCTCCGTTCTAAGTAGGTTTATGTAACGTTTGCATCTTTATTAGACGGCAATAGGAATTTAAAAACGAATGAATTTGAAGATCACAACAGGTTGACTTTCACTCCTGCACGCTTGACCAGCCGAACCCTGAATGATCTGACCAGCGCGTCTTGCCCGGAGAGATTTATGACCACAGCCGCTCCAAACTCAGGAGATCTACTCTGTGAAACCGGCGTCCAGCGGCAGGTTTGAATGCAGAAACCAGCTGCTCAGAGCCGAGTCCACATCAACAGATGCACGTCATCCGGGCTACTGCTGGAGAGGTGACGGAGTGAGAGGAGCCTCACATGAAGAGTGATTTATTCATAGGAGGGAAAAAATAAACCTGCAGCATAAAGGAAACATCTCACAGGTCAATCCTGCAGCTGTTTGATGCACAGAGCGCCAGTTTTACTGAAAATGAAAGCTCCTGTGAGGCCTCCGTCAGAAATGACCCTGGGTATTTCTGCTGAGTTAATCTTTAATGCCTCTTAATGCTGCCACCATGCAGGTCAGAGTTAGACGGAGCAGACTAAAAACATTCTCTTAAGGAGATCAAGAAACTCGAAACACTGTTCGTTACAGTGAAAAAAAGTTATCCTCTAAGCGATCGATCCACATCTGGACTCGATAAATCAGAACCGTCTTCTCCTTTTTTCCTCTGTTGCTAATTTGAGTTGACCCGACACAAACGGAGTTCAGCGTCTGCTCCTGAATTGACGTCTTTGTCTCGACCTGGAGCAGTTAGCGAGCCTCCTGCACTGACCTCAGAGGGAACAATTAGCCTGTAAATACCTGCCGCTCACAGCTGGTCCTGCTGCAGCAGCTGGACGTCTCAGAGGACGAAGGAGGTCCCTGAACGCATCATAAAGACTCTCTGCACCTTTACCTTCTCTCCCCTCTGCTGCTCGTTTTTATGTCACCTCCAGTTCAAACTGAGCGCAGCGTTCAGAAGTCAGAATAAACAAACTCAGCTCTGTCTGAGGCTGCGATGGGGCTCACAGGTGGTTCAGCAGGTGTTCAGATGTGTGCAGATACTAATCACGAAGACAGCATGTGTTTGTAGAACCAGAGCATCAAGGGTCGATCCAGCAGAGCGAATATATCGGGCTTTATTTATTCAAGCAGAAGAGCGTGGTTTAAAGTGCTTTAACAGCTGCTCACCTGCTACACCAGAACACAATCTGTGAACATAGCATCATCTCAGCCAGAGGCGTGAATCTTGATCACTGCGATCTAAATGGTGGATTTAAAGCATTTTTAAATGGACAAGACTTAAACTCTGACTTCAGGCTGGTCCAGGGAAAGAATTCCATGGGTGCTAAGACGAGGGGGAAGTACATTTGCGACTCAATGTGAATGCTAGGAATGTTAACTTTCTCTGCCAGGGTCAGAAAGCTAGCCCTGAAAGTTTGACTGTAAGCTGTGCACAGAGCAGAGCTGCACAAAGGGGGTCGTGAAGGGTCGTGGTAGATGCCCCCTTTCCCACAAAGCCACTCAGCTTGATTGACTCGTATGCACAGATGCAGGCGTGTTTTGCATGTAGCCGCTAACGGAGCTCGAGTCTCCAGCTTTCAGTAGAGTTGATCTAAAACGTCTGCAGAGCTAATTTCTTGTTAACTCATCACCAACAGATTTCTGTGATATTTTAAAGATGTATTCTACTCCCTTTCACTATTAATCATGTCAATCTAAGATACAGAGAGTAGCATTGTAGCAACCTCCTTATTTATCTGATTCTGGCGTCAGTAAAATCCCTTATTTCAGCCTCCGTTTCAAATGTGCTCTCCTTGTGATGTCACAGTGGGATTCTGGTAAAAAAAATAATCCACTCCCCTCCGCTGGTATCTCCACCCATCGACTCCACCCCAGCCTAGAACAAAATTTAGCACAGGTCCGCCATTTTTATTCTCACTAGCGAAGGAGTGATGTCTACTGGGAAAACTCAGGGGGGGGCTCATAGCATTTAAAGAGACACACACACCAAAACGGAGCGTTCTGAGAGAGCTGGTTTATACAGGGTCACAAACCTCCTCTGGTGCTTGATTCATGTTATATTTTGACCAAAGCACAGCACAGATGTTTCATTTAGACCACAGGGGACTGTTTGAAAAGGTGGAAAAGGGGGATAATATGTGTTTATCAATGAAGCTGATTCATGTTTCTCATGAGTTATAATTTCATTAGGAGGAAAATAGATTTCTGACCTGAGAAACAGGAAAGAAAAAAAATCCAGGTCCATTTACTGGACTGTCTGCAAACTCAAAACATCTATAAGGAGACCTTAGTTTGAGTTTTATGATTCACTGATTGATTATTTATGATATAACGACTGACAAACAACCAACACACATTCATAAATAAACCAGAATCAGTGACACACTCTGCACAGTCGGATTCTGTGGAAACCATCAGGGACCAGGACTGGAGTCTGGAATCATTTTAAGGAGGAAAAACTCACAAACTTTGTGGTTTTCTCATAAATTTGCATTGATTTCCATCTCATGTGCCGCCACCACAAATAACACTTCAACACCCACAGGCAGGAGCACCTGACGCCTCGGTGTCAGAGCAGTTCAGTCAGGGAGTCTGCACTTGGCTTTTCCATCATAAAATGCAAATCATCCTCACGTGAACTCATTATTTCGGTTTCTCCTCAAACATCTGGAGAGCTGGAAATCAGGCCTCATTAGAACAAGCCGTAAAATAACGACGAGGTGATTTTAAAATGTGTCCAACACAAATCGTCCTGTTTTATCGATTTATCCAAATTATCACTTCATGCAGTCTCAAGACTCAGCAGACAGAATCCCCTCCCACTGTCGGATTTATTTAATCTAATAATGACAGAAATGTCAGAGTGACTCTTCTTTATTATGAACTGGGATCCTGTCAGCTTTCACATATTTTTACATAATTAAAAAGTTGATAAAGTAAAGATATCACACTATTAAATCAACATATTTAAAGCATTTCTCTCATTATTTTGTTTGGAGTTAATGTACCTGTGATTCTCCAGATTTATTTCAACCTGTCGGTCTCAAAGGTAAACTCTCACACAGTCTAACCTGCACACAAAAATGTAATACAACGTGTCGGTGCTCGACCTTCATGAGGCAAATGAAACGTTGCTGATACATGTTGCAGGTTGGACAGCGTGTGGGAGTTTACATTTAAGTTTTTTGACACATTGCCCTCCTACGCACCAGTCTTATGAAATGGATGAGTTAAAATATTTGTTGGGAAATAAAGTTGATAAAAGTTCACAAAAACGTTGTCAGAACGCCCAGGATGTCACGCTCGATTGAATTCAGAGAAACTTCAGTCACAGAGAAGATAAAAAAAAACTAAATGAAAAGATCTGTCAATCAATGACATCATTGAAGCCAAATCAGTGAATTAAAGTCACTTTTCCTTCATATTGATGCTATATGAAACTTTCTTTCAAACTTATGAATGAAACTAATCAAAGATGCCAAAGCAGTAACTTAGGAGCATCTTACCTGCTCAGAGCTGCAGGAGGTCTCTCTCAGTCAGCAGGTTAAGGTTTGTCTCTGAATGTTTGTGGTGGATGTGTCGTTGACTGACCGGCAGCAGCAGGAAGACGAGGAGTGGACGGAGAGAGAGAGAGAGAGAGAGAGAGAGAGAGAGAGAGAGAGAGAGAGAGAGAGAGAGCGAAGGAGAGAGGGGAGGAGAGCAGTAAAATTTTCTCATACTTGAAGAATTTTTCCTCCCTCCCTCTCTCTCCTCTCCTCTCTCTCCTCCTCCTCCTCCTCTTTTCTCTCTCTCTGATGTAACTCGATGTGCTTCACAGGTCCCTCCTGGGCGGAGGATGTGCGATGGAAAACATCTGAATTTTTAGATGTTTTTTAAAGGAGAGAGGAGGCCTGAAATCTTTCATGTGTTTTGAAGAGTTTCTGTCCTCTGCTGGACTCTTCATGACGTTACTCTCTCTCTCTCTCTTTCCTCCTCCTCCTCTCTGATTGTTTGTGTTTGTTGCTCACGTGCTGATGCTGCTGACAGACCTGCTTTCTATCAGTCGCTGAAGCTGATCCAGGATCTGACTTCACACAAACACCGGGCTTGTTCTGGGACATCAGTGATGATCATGAAACTCTTTAACTCAGGATGGAGCAGCGGTCGACCCTGTCTGTCTGAGGGATGAAGAGGAAGAAAACGAGCATGTTAACAAAGTGATGATGCTGTTCTGAAACAGTTACAAACCTTTAAATATTAAAAAAGGATGTTGCTTGTTGCTCTTGAATTGAAGTTATTTGTTTTTATAGAAAGAGGTGTTTCCCTTCTAATCACAGTAATGACGTGGAAAAATAGCCAATCAGTGGTGGTCTTGATTTAAAATCCGGAGTCTGCCCAGTCTGAGACTGAGACAAGACCGAGACCTTCAAAAAGTGGTCTCAGAACAAGTCTTTAGACAAGGACCGATTTCAAGTACTACAACACTTCGAAACAGAATTAAACATTTAGACAGCTTCGTAAAAATCCAGTCTGTCAAGTCTGCCAGCAGGAGACGAGGAAGCTGTTAGATTAAAAAAAGATTCATTCGACACACGTCTGAACTTGTTACGTTGGTAATCATGTAAAATGTGCTTTGCTTTAGTCCGAGCACACTAAAGCCATTTTATTAGTTTACAGGATGTGCAGAAAGAGGCTGAAACGTCGGAGCTCAGATCTGTTAGACTGAAACCAATCAAGTTTATTAACCCTCATCTTTACAACCTGCCTCTGAACTCTGACTGACCTGCTTTAAATCACTCCATCTCCAGCTCTTCTCTTTCCTACTCTTCATGCAGTCATCTACAATTCAGACTGCACACAAAACTGAATATCATTCCCACTTTGATTTCTGCTTATTAACTTGTTTTCTAGGTTCAAATGTTCTCGGCCTGCAGAGTGACACACACGCTGTGGTGGTTTCAGGGCGACTTATCAGCGGCTGAAGGCCAATCAAGTTTACTATCAGGTTTACGGCCGCTCCTTAAAGCCTGTCAGACCTCCTCCAGGGTGAAAACACTCTCACTGCTCCCCCGGGCCGCTCTGCTGGCACGCCACGCTACACAATTCACTCACTTAATAGATTTAATGTCTCTCTCTTTTTTCACTTTTACACTCCCTTTAAAACACTTTTATGATCTCTGAGTTTGTTTGTTAAGTTTAAACTTTGACAAAAACAGAGCAGTGTGTGCTCCCCCCCCCCCACACACACACACACACACACACACATACACACACACACACACACACACGCACACGCACACACACAGACGCCAAGAAACAATAAAACATTATAAATATGTTCATCTCTTTGCAGCACGGATGTGGAGAGTAGGTTCGTATTCATGCACATCTTGAATTTGACATTTTTTCTATATCATGAATAAAAGTCACTATTTGATTCCTAACTAGGGATGAAACGATTCACTCCACTCACGATACGATTTATTTTACAAAATGAGACTGAAGACAAATGATGACTGAAAGAGATTCCTTTAGGAACTTGTCAGATGTGTTTTGGCCTTTTAATGTATTTTTTTCTCTCAACAAGGGGAGGTGATTGAAGCTTCTCATTGTGGTGTCGATTAAATGCTGCAGTTGATTGTGTTGATTGTGCTACAGTTCTCTGTCTTCTTGAAATATCCGCACACAGTTTTTGTCTCGTCTGTTATCTTCTCACCTCTTTCATTTTATGTCTTGGGTAAGCCAAAATGCTTCCACACCTCCGATTTAAAAGACTGTGGCGCGTCCTCAGTTTCTAAAGCTTGTTTTGCAGCTGCTGACGCTCACCATATTATTGAGATTCATTTTTCAGAGTACCGATGTGAACCTTGAGGCCTTAGAATCGATTTATCACAATTTTACGATTCATCTTTACATCCCTATTCCTAACATTTAAAAAAACACAATATAACTTGATTATAGTGTGCAGTCTCTCTCTCTGACTATCGACTATATTTGTCTGAAAAATGAAGTAAAAACAGTAAAGTACAATGAAGACGATAAAGCATGATATAAGCAGACATTAATGATTCTCTGTGTTTCTGTGTTCAGGCGGTGGTCTCTGCTCGTCTTCACCTCTGGACCCGTGTGTCTCAGACTGCAGAGATAATCACTTTAACAACTTTCTTTAACTGCCCTCCTCAAAAGCCTTTAGTCTGCCCCCGTAGACTCATCAGCAGCACTTTCACAGCCGTGATGGGAGCCCTGAATGCCTCAGGAAAGCAGGAACACATGCATGATGAAGCCAGGGCTAATTGCACCATATGTGTTCAGAACCGGTCCACACTGAGTCTGTGGGAGCGCTCTGAAAGTAACCAGAGCACGGACCTTGTGAAGTGGAGTAATGGCTAATTCAAGTCAACAGCGTTCTGTCAATAACTCGGACAGTTTGTATTTCTAATGTGGGTCATTTATTTCTTCTTTTTCACAAAGTTTTAGGAAGGAGGGCACCCACTTGACAACCCACAGGATGCCATCTCTCACTTTCCCAGAGTGTCTGTACTGTGCATGTAAGGGATAGTAACACCTTGATGAAGCAACGATTCCTGCAGAGGTTTGTTGATGAAGATGTTTTTAAAAAACCCACAAACAGCTGTTTTTAACAGCATATTCACCCTGCAGGACAGCGAGCTGCTCGTCAATCTCATCCTTTAAGTGACGGAAATTAAAGGAAAAGAGGAAAAGAGGGAGCAGAGGTGGTGAAGTCATAATGACAGAAGAGGAAATCAGTCATTAGGAGAGCACAGAGCTCGTTAGATCAGCCAACAAATTAAAGGAAGAAGAAGATGATCGAAGAGAAATGGGTTGGATTTCTTTGGGGGGAAAAAGAGGAAAAAATGTCTTTAGGAGAGGAAAGTTCAGGTTTGTGAAAACTTTGTGCCAAAGAGCCGACACGTTAAGGACAGCTCGCCAAAACACACACACGCACACACACACACACACACACACACACACACACACACACACACGCACACACACACATACACACACACACACAAACGCACAAACACACACACACAGAGTTCAGAGAGCGTCCAACCAGCTGACAGAGTGATATCTTCTCCTCTGGGTTGTTTATTTTACATTCTCAATTGAGAGGTCACTGAATGATACTCTTTCTGTTGGACTGATGGAGAGTAGAGTAGTGATGTGTAGTCCGTGAACGATTCGTTCAAAACGAACGAATCATCTGGGTGAACGAACTGAACTGAGTTGTTCAATTGCGCTCTCCTCTCTCCCGTCTCGTGTCTCTCTCTCCAGACCGTAAGAGTCGCTCAAAGCCCGCCCTCCCTCTCCCTTTCATGTCAGTGATACGTACTGACTGAACCAACAGGACGGAGTCGGTCGGGAGCTCTGTGTCGCTAAAACCCGCCCCTACTTCTCCCTCTCATGTCTCGAAAATTGAGGAAGTAGCAAATATGTTCTTTAATATTTAGGTGTCGCGAAAATGTATGTGCTTTTTATAGCTGCTGTCAGTTTGCAAACGGCTTTTATATCCAACTTAATTTCACACAGCTGACTGTTTTAACATCCACTAACGAACGTGTTTCGGGTTCATTGAACGAACTGAACGAGAGCTCCGCCTCCGAGTCACTCTCTTCCTCTTCTTGTACTGAACGCACTGGACAGAACGGTCGGGGAAAATAAATGTGATTGTTTTAGCAGCTTTCAGTTTGCAAACTGTAACTTTATCCAACTAAATTCTCAGCTCATTGGTTTATTATTCACCACCGGCTGTTCTCAGTACGATTGCGAGCAGAACTAAACGTTCGGCCGTGTTTCAGCTTATTAAATTCTGATTCACAGACAGAGCTGCGGAGAAGTACAGAACGATTCGGTCGAATCTTTTGAACGAATCACTTTACTGAACTGATTCTACTGATTCAGTACACTGAAAAGAACTGCTTTTCACATCACTAGAGTAGAGGTGTAGAGATTAATCGGTCTGTTTGGTATTCGATCGTAACGTTTACGATCAGATTGAATTGCTCCGAAGAGGCTGGATCAGTAAATTGCACAACGAACTAATCTATGGGCCGGCTTCAAAGTTAAGATAAAACTATTATATCGGGTTTCATTAAAGGCTTTATATGAAATTTTTCACACTTAAATATAATATAAATCAAGTATATCCTCTGAAAATAACTCTGTGAGTCATGACTGTCTACAGTGAGTGTGACACCCGAGTCCCACTGTCTGTGATGTTTTCCAAGTTTTCCGAGTCCTATCTTCACTTTGTTTATATCGTCGGGACGGCTGGCTGACTCCTCCCCTCGTGAATAAAAGTTGTTTAATTGAGGGACTAGAGAAAAGAAGAATAACATACTGTACTCACTGCTTAACTGTGTTTCTAGATCACGCTCATTTCAGGTAAATTTACATGCAGTGTGAAGATACCAGCATAATAAAGATCGCTAGCATTAGCATGCTAACACAACAATGCACCGCGAGTTGTTTTGGTTTCATGCTGGTGCTCAAGGGCGACATCTGCTGGATCAAAAAATCGCAGATAAAGCCTTTAAGGGACATGAGTGAGTGAAGTGGACTACATCAGAGGTGATCTCTACCTCACCTGATGGACCTCTGCTGCGTCCTGTACCTGGACACTGACTCATCAGTTTTTAGTTCAGGTAACTTTGATGATGGTGACCACAGCAGGTTTTACTTCTCAACCAGTGTTCGTATAAAAGCCACTCTGTGGTTGGTGGTTGAGGGTGTGAGGTTTTGTTTTTTAAGCTTCTTGTGTGCTGCGCGGTCGTGGCTCTGAAGAAAACCACCATGACCAGCAGCAGCAGCTGTGGTTAAATGACTCACAGCTTCTCCTCGCTTTAACCACAGAACCACATCAGAGCTGCAGGTCGAGACCAAACTGACAAAGGCAGACTTCATTCAGAGAGTACATTTTCCTGTGTGTGTGTGTGTGTGTGTGTGTGTGTGTGTGTGTGTGTGTGTGTGTGTGTGTGTGTGAGAGAGAGGCTAAATGACGTATGAACATGTTTTAATTACTGAGAGCTCAGTTAAGCAGTGAGCAGGCTTCCTTCATCAATCTATCATCCAAACATGATGAATGATCTCTGTACAGAGAAACGGTCTCTCGTCACGCTCCGTAAAGGGATGCAGTGACAGAAGAGTAAAGCGATGTCGAGGGGACGGGTTGCCAGTTTGGTTAGAAGCCTAACCATGCTAGATGAAACTAGATTGGTACAGCTGCATGTTTAATGCCCTTACACACGTTACACTCACTGTAAGCTCATATTTACTGCTCTGATGTGTGTGTGTCCTGTGTGTGCGTTAAACCTGAGGCCCCGTGTTGTTTGGTCTGCTGTGAAATACGACTGACCGTCCAGACTGAGAATGTATTAGAGACGAGGGGATCCAGCTCTACATACGACTCTGACACAGAGCGACGGCAGCATTACCTCACGGGGATCAGGTTTTCATGAGTGTGTAGTTCATGTGCAACATCAAGACCTGTGTGTGTGTGTGTGTGTGTGTGTGTTTCCTCCTCTGCTCAACGTAACACAGAAACAGGCACGCAAAGGGAAACTCAACAAAACATATCACTCTTGAGTTGTACGTGCCAGGCCTCTCTTACCTTACGCTGTGTTACACTCGGTGACTTTAAAGGACACAGAGTTGTGTTTAAAAATCATCCTGAACCTCTGCAGACACCAGGTTGGTGAGTGAGCATTTTTCTGTCCCATAAAGAAAACTGAGGTGAGACATGAATCATGTTCAAACCATGAAAACGTCTGACGTAGTTCAGCTTGGTGCTACAGACTGAGAAATGTGACCAGAAGATAGGTTGTCGAAGATCGCAGTAACTCAAACGCATGTACGGCGGCTGAAGGCGCACAGTACAGATTTGATAATGTAAAGATACATTCGTTCACAAAGTGGATAAACGAGGGACGTTTGTCCAAAAACACAGTGAATATTGCAACGACTTTTGTCTTCACATGACAAGTCGCTATAGCAACAACAGCTAGGCTCGCTACACAGGGCCAGTGTGTGCCGTCCGAACCAGCACTGAACGACATTCAGGTCAAAATTCCCCTCAACTTCTAAACGAGCTCAGAAAGTCACAAAAAGACTAGTTCAGTGTATCTGATAGCGAAGGCTTCGGACAACTGATTAACGAGTGTCAGTCACGCTATTCAATCCTCACTCGTCTCATGCTTCTGTTTTAATCCTTAAAACCAGAGGCAGGGACGGAGAGAAACCTGTTAGCATGGCACCTATTTAGTATTTTACATATGAAGCCATGTTCACTGCAATCAGAACTCTCCTTTGATTTAGTGTATCCCAAACAACAGAAAGCGATGGGAACATACCTATAAAACTGTCATCCTCTATAAACTGACCTCTATATGTGAACACAAGACGACCCGACGTTCACCCCTCTCAGGTGTCCATGGTGAAAACCTCGATGTCCTGGAAAGAATGCGCCCCATGAAACGGGTCACTGTCGTCTGGACGATAAACGTCGGTCTTACGACAACAGAGAGGACTCCTGTTTCAGCTTTACGAGACACGCTCTGTATCACCTTTAACATGTGTGCAGCATAAACACAGACAACAGGCCGCTGAAAATAACAAACAGACTCGGGAGGCTGGAACTGCTAACTGCAGTTAAACAACAGAGCGCCCCCTACAGGTTGTTTTCTGAATGCGCGTGTTTCTGACTAGTTTCGTGTCTGTACTTACAGTTTGATGTTAATGCAGTTGTTTTGCCTTTTTGCAGCCCGTTTGTTTCTTTTGCAGTGCGTTTCAGCCGATACATTTGTTTCTTGAGTTTGCATTTGAATGTACAGGGTTTCTACATATGCCACGCCTTTTTCTAAATGTGCGTCTTTTGTACAGAAAAGTATCAAAGTGTCAAAGATTGCATCACAACTTTAAAGTGGAGTTTGTTTGTTTTTGTTAAATAAATCTCTACAATCTGTTTTTTTCTTCGTTAGGCTCAAGTTCTCGTACTCCGGTCCTGCACACGGTGCTCATACCACAAATATAAAACTTTAACACACTAACACACACACACTGAGAATGTGAGGACACATGTCGGTCACACAGACGGACAGTCTGACCGTCACACTCACAGTTTCCACTCAAACACACGCACGCACGCACGCACGCACGCACACACACACACACACACACACACACACACACAGCACAGCACAGCACAGAGAGGAAGGACACACACACACTATCAGAAACTGACACACAACCACACTATCAGAAACACACACACACACACACACACACACACACACACACACACACACACACACACACACACACGTTCATGGTGCATATAGAGTCATATAAAACCATACAGAGCGTGGAAATCTCTCAACCAATCAGCTGCCGGCCAGACTGGGCAGATGTGAAAACACGGAGCTCTGTGTTAGATCATTGACTGTACAGTATATAAAGATGAACGACCTGACGTCACATCCTCCTGTAAAACCGCTCTCACACAGGTAGGATGTGTCAAAAGGAAAGAGAGTGTCTGTCTTCATTACACACCGTTGTACAGGTGAAGCTGAGGGTGTGATATGACTCGTCAAATTTTCTTGTCTTGGTTTTAGTAGTTGTGACGTCTGTAGATTCAAAGTCCTTTTACAAAATGTGCCATGCTTTGCTGGCAGTGCAACCGGTGTTCATAATTTGTATTTAAAGTTGCCGCACCCCAGGGCTACAGCCCTGTGGGAACGACTGTTATAACTTATGAATAAATGAGGACCCAGGATGGACCCTTGTGGGACACCATTTTGTTTTAATTCAAAAATCTAGAAGAAAGAGCCTCAAATTGAGCACATTGCATTTTAGCATTCAAGTCGTTTTCATTGGCAGGATAAAATATCAACACATCAACAGACAAGTCATGTTTTCTTCTATAAAATAGGACATTTAAATAATTTGGTTAGATTGAAATAGATCTTTTGGTTCTCCCAGAAGGTACACTGCCTTGTGAAAAAGTTGTTGAAGCAGAAATTATTTGAGTAGTTATTTGATGATCACTGATGTCAATGGGACCGGTCTGTATTTGACTGTATTTCAGGCTGTTGTTGTGTCGTCTTGTTGTGGTAGTAACCTGGTTTGTACACCTCTGAGTGATTTTTAAAATCTGGTTAATCGATCTCAGAGAGAGACTGAGGTTGGAAGAACATCAAGAAACATCGCAGCTATCGGCCCTCAGAGAGAGATGGAGGTAAAGAGGGGGATTTAAGGCCACGTTTTACAAGACAGACAAAAAATTTCTGCCTACCTTTTTACTTTTCTTCCGCTTCTTCATCATTCCTTCACCATATGGGGCTCCTTAGCCCGACTCTCATAAAAAGGCTGAAGGACAGAAAACTGGAGCAGCCAGAGGTGGAAGACGTGACCTCTGGAAGAGAAAAAAGAGAAGAAAATACCATAACAGGATTTATAGTTTATTCATGTATGTGGAAAGTCTTTGGACTTATTGAGTCGTCAGATCATCAGAGATAACTGATGTTGTTGAATTAATTTTTGTTTTGTTTATAGCTCCTCTCCTTTTGGACCACAGAATAGGAAGAGCACTCGAAACTTTTAACAATGCAAAGTTTTTAAAACTCCTCTCTGTTTGTTCTGACTGTCAACGTTATTTTGTGTTACCGTCCTGATTCCTGCCTTTGCTTTGTCTGTCAAAGCACTTTGTAACCATCTGCTGCAGAAATAAAGTAATTATTTGAAGGACCTTATTGCTGCACCAGCACAAAACCAAAACAAACTTCTGTTTGGCGACGCCTCCGCTATTCTGAAGCCTCCACTATCCTCCAGAGACACACCTCCAAACCCCTCTCCACTCGATGGAACTCACCATAATCAAGCACCAAGCGCAAGCAGAAAAAATTGTCCTTCGCTCGAGCTGCAATCCCGTGTCCTGCATTGTTGTGTTAGCATGCTAATGTTAGCGCTCATTACTTAGCTTGTAGCTTCACATTGCATGTAAATTGACACGGATTGACCGTGATCTAAAAAGTCATACTAACATCCAAATAATCAGTGAGTATGTTCTTCTTTTCTCTAGTCCTTGACTAAAACAGCTTTTATACACAAGGGGAGGAGCTGGCCGTCCCGTCCATGTAAACACGACTCAAGCTTCTCACTCATTGTAGACAGTCATGACTCAGAGAGACATTTACACAGGATATACTTGATTTCTGATAAATTTATGTGTAAAATGTTGCACATTCTTCCTTTAAATTGTGAAAATGCATGATGAATACGCCGATTCAAAGAAAACATTTTGACTCCCAGAATTTCACAGAAACAAAAACAGTGACACATGTCGAGCAGGAATTTAAATGGTTTGATGAGATTCAGTTTGTCTGTTTGAAATGTGTCTCTTACACTATTAAAGCTTCAGCGTTTCTCACTGACGTAACGCGGGCTGCCTTGGAGTTGGCGGAGTAACACTGTTCAACTCGTCCGGTGGGATGAACCAGGGATTCCTGTGGAGTTGCTCATATGTCACCAAAACACAGATTGTTGTTGGGAATCAGCAGTGCTCGGATGTTTTCAGCCCACGTGTGATTTTTAGCATATTTGATCATTTGCAGAACTTTGTCTGCAGCCAAGATTATGAAACACAGTTGGGAAAAGATAAAGAAGCTTCCAAAAACATCAGATTTTTCATGGCATGAGAGAGAAAGGGAAACAACTAAAAAAAGAAATACGTCCTCTTAAAATGATCAGCAGTTTTTAGTTTGGTTTTAGTTCTGAGGGTTCCTTTTCACTTTTAAGAATAGGTTTTAATTAACACTTTGATTACCTCATGAAGAAAATAAAACAACAGAGGAGTGACACATCAAAGCTCTGATCTTAAGTGGATATCAGTGTCTCAGAAAAAGGACTTTCTCTCTGAGCTGAATGAGTCTTTGTAAGAGCAGCGGAGAGAAGCGAGACAATCTTTGTCTGTGAAATTCAAAATAAACTAAGAAGTTAAGTAAGGCAATCAACATGGAGAGCCTCAAACGCTGTTTCTCCTAACTGGCAACGGCCGCTGTATGACCGACACTGCTCCTTTACTTTTTACTACATGTTTTATATTTGAGATATATTTGAGTTTATTTCCCGATCACAAACGGAGCGAGGAGGATGTGGGTACAAGACGCAATCTGTAGGCTGCAAAACTATGAGGAATATCATACATTTGGAAAAGAGTTCCAGTGACGTCAACAGCGCCTTTCTGAAAAGTTGAAAGATTTTCAACTCATAGTTGGAGCAGCCGAACAAAAAAGTCATAGCGTATGTAAGATCCTGAACGATGTGCCTTTTGTCTGGGCAGCCGCCTGCTGCTGCAAACGCTCTCTACTCACTAAAAACAATTGGAAAAAACATGCTAGGTGAAGATGGCGCCTTATACACACTGCAGCATTATATGAAGGTTAAGACAAACAATATAAAAAGCATTATCATTTTGAAAAGTACCAGAATCATCTAACACCCACTTCTCTTCACCTTTAAATTTGAAAAAGTGTCTGTTTTCAAAGCCTGCACTGAGTGTGTGTGACTGGAGGGAGTCTGGACTTCCTAAACGGTTCCAGTCTGAGATCCAAACGTGAAACGCAGCCTGTCATCTGAGACGACCTCGTTAAAGACACAACAGAGCTTCTGTTTGTCCGAGCCAACGGGAGCTGCTCCAGATCAACAGCGCCTCCACTCACATCTGTGATGTCCTTTTATTTTATCATCGGGGGGATTCGGAAACTAAATACCTGAAGGTAAGAAAGCTGCGGAGAGAAAGAGAAAAAGTGATGTCATGCAGGTCCAGCAGGAAGCTTTCCAAAGACATCATCACCAGCAGCATCTTCATCATCACTGCTGCTGCTGCTGAGGTCGTGTTACGGAGAAAGAATCGCGTTCACAATCTGTATTCAGAGTCAGGATTCTGGATCTTTCTTATCTTCTTAGTTCTGAAGGAAACGTTCTTTTATTTACAATCTGTCATCACCTGCAACACTCCTGGGGATAAATAAAGTAATTAAAAATCTGATTCGCTGAACGCTGGTGGCACAGTGGTTGGTGCACGCGGCCCATGTATGGTTTCCGACTCTATCCACTGTCCTAGCTCTCCAATAAAGGCAGAAAAAGACCAAAGCCCAAAAATAAAATTTAATAAAATTTCAAACTTTAGACTTTGGTCAGTGAACACAACACGAGGATCTGTGTTCAGACACCTGCTGCTGATCTAAAGGAGGCTTACAGGAAAAATGACAAAACGATTTAAATGTTTTTTGGTCTTTTTCAATCACTTCTGTAAATTGGAGTGCTTGTTGTTATTTGGTTATTTCCAAATAATAATATAAGAATAATAATAATAATAATAATAATAATATTAATAATAACAATAATAATATATGTATATAATAATATGTTTTTAGCCACTCTTTTTTATATTTTTATTTGTTTTACTATAAATCATAATCTCTTGAGTCCTCTGACATTTCTCTTGTGACTCCTCAGCGGGTTCCTGACTCTCAGGTACCGCTGAGGTTTAAGAGCATGCTAGGAAAGAAACTGAGCACGAATAAAGTGGAAATTCTTTGAAACTGATTTTGAAACTGAGCTTGTGTGCGTATGTGTGCTTGTGTGTATTAAGTGTGTTGAATTTTATGGCGGCTCAGTGCGACTAAAACTAAACATTTTGACTCCAGCTGCGTCTCTACCTAAAATCTGCTTCCTGTTTTCTAACATTACTGGCTCTCCGTCCCGCCTGGAGGGTTTCAGAAACATGGATTTATGAAGTGTTAAATTCTTCTATTCGCCAGTCAAACGGTCTGTGAAGGTGTGAAAACAGAACCGAGGAGAACAAGCCAAACTTGTTTCCATCAACTCTACTGATATGGTTTCTGAAAGATTCCAATACAGATATATCGGCCGATGTCTGCCTTACATCTATCTTCAATCTTTATAGATTACTCGATATAGATAAACACAGTTATTGGGTTGATCCCTCGATTGGCCTGAATATCAAACACTCACTGAAACACTCATTTTGACTTGGAAATGAACAATTACAGGGCGCCCGTAACCTAGTGGTTAGTGCGCGAGCCCCGGCTTCTGACTCTATTCACTGTCTCTCTAAAGTGAAGGCACAAAAAGCCCAAAAATTTAACTTAAAAATAATAAGAAAAATGAAATTAACAATTTTAAATATGTAGAAATAAATAGTAAACTTACATAAATTGGACCTAGTTATATCTGCGATTAATGTATCTGATGCTGATAGTCACTGGATGAGTAATTGCTGTAGCTTCATGTTTTAACTATAACCAAACTGGTACGGCAGAAATCCATGTCTTGACAGGGAGTAATACGGACGCCAGTATATACCGTTTTACCGCCCACCGTACTGATTCAGACAAAAGGTCTGTTATTGGGCAGAAGAAGTCACCAACTCATATTTGCAGTCACGGTCAAATATGAGAAAATGTTGGCCGTGTGGGAGTCTTACACACACACATCGGTATCTGCCCTGATTATCACAAATATTTCACAATGTATTTCTACTGAAAATGATTAGGCCCAGTGTCCACCTAGCGTTTCTTTCTGAGTGTTTTTGTTTCAATTGTTTTTAATGAGAAGAGAGCGATTGCAGCATGGAGAAAATACACAGTACCCAGTGTCTTTTTTCCGAGCGCTTTGCCTTCTTTTTGTGCCTACGCTCCGAGAATCTTTAAACTTTTTCAGAAAGGTTCTGCTGACGTCACCGGCGCTCTTTTCCAAATGTATGATATGCCCTGTAGTTTTGCCGCCTTTATATCCAATCTTGTACCCACATCTTCCTCGCTCCGTGTCTGATCGGGAAATAAACGATCTCAAATAATAAACATGCAGTAAAAAGTAACGGAGCAGTGTCGGTCATACAGCGGCCGTTGTCAACAGAATGTTGTCATAGAGACAGGACTGACGTACAGGGCTTTTCTTCACAGCGCACAAATGCTCCATGCAAGCGCTCCCGAACGGCCAGAAAAATATGCTACGTGGACACAGGACCTTAGAATCACACAGCCCGCCTTCTCTTGACAGAATACATTTAAACAGAAAGGATGTGTGTGTGTGTGTGTGTGTGTGTATGTATGTGCGTGTGTGTGTGTGTGTGTGTGTGTGTGTGTGTGTGTGTGTGTGTGTGTGTGTGTGTGTGTATGTGCGTGTGTGTCAGACAATATTACTTGATATAGATTGAGGACTCACTGAGGACTAAATGAACACACACAGGAGTGTGCGGGTTCCTGTCTTACATTAGAGATGCATATTTCACTAACAGCTGTAAAAGCCATCAGTGCTAACCTGAACATCTGGCTGGAGGGGGAACACTTTTATTGGGGACACATGACTTCATCGCACACCCCCTGAAAACACAGCTGTAAGTTTAATGGTTCCCAGATGAGAGGTTCCCCCGCGCTCTCTGTTTAGCTTTGTTTCTCTATCAGAACCTTTAGGTGTCGGAGCTACTTACACTGAACACGCTGGATTCAGGTCAGAGGTGACAGAACCTTTGAAAACCTGAATGTCAGAGTGAACACCAGGGGGCGCAAAAGTGCTGATGTGCTTTTAAATTGTGACAAAAGGTGAGGAAAAGGACTTTAACAGCAGCAGCAACAAGTAAAGAAATGTTTACATATAATTAGAGAAGTTCTTTTAATTAGGATGTTATAACACTATTCTTTTAAAGGTCCAATCAGTGAGATGTGTACTGACTCAGAAATGATAAAGTGACCTTACTATATGATCAGACATTAAGGAAACATGCTATGTTGAAGTGCTGACTTCTCTGACAACAATGCAGCAGCCAGTATGTCCTCCTTCTAACTTTAGATTCTGGTCCTGAATGCTCTGGATTTGTCTGGACCAGAGAAGGTAGGCGGTTTTAAGGCACCCCCACACAGCCATTTTGGACGCCCCTCAGTTTGCCAGATATGAGACCAGTTATCAGGTCAAACCAACAGGTGTTGCAGCGATGGAAGCGGGCAAGAGAACTGGTTCAGATAGAAGTGATTGTACCCGACCTAAAAAGCCTCTGCATGTTTCTAATAAGCTCCACGAGCAGAAACGTGCTCAAACTAGGATCAATATTGGAGATGCTTTTGAAAAATGGAGAGAGGTTAGAACACAGAAAGGTTTACAGACCGATGCAGAGCTGGATAAACACTGAAGCTTCAGTGTCCACCACATGGCAACCTGCGTGACCATGGACTCTAGAGAGGAGGGGGCGGGGGGAGACAGCTCTCTACAGTGTTTAGAATTTGGACTGCAGTACCTATTTTAAACACTGGGCGTCAGAGTTACAGATTGCTCCTTTAACATACTTCGTTTTCTATAAGAACTAAAGGCTTAAAAGCATCTGCTGGACATTATAGAGAATAAATAATAGATTTGTATTTTTAATTATCTTTCTCCATGAAACGTTTGAGATTCATTCAGTTAAATCCGTGCTGAGGTACCTTAAAGTAATTTTCACTTCTAATGAATATGAGGCAGATGTGTTTTGGTTTTCAGATAATAATGGAGTCTGATGGAGCTCTGCTGGGTAATGAAATCATTTAAAGAGGGAACATTGAAGTGGTCACGCTGGTTTGAGCTGCAGTGGAAAACTAAAGGATGTGGATTCTGCAGAGGTGCCTGTGGTGGAGTGAATATAATTTGATGGACAGTAACGATCATGGTTGTACACTGGTCATTTGGAAACGTCCTCCACCTTGTGGTTATGATGTATGAGATGGGCAGAGCGTCACTGGTGGTTACAGTGAATAATAAAAACAGTTAAAAGGGAGCAATGAGCTCCGAATGGGTTTGAATGGGATGGATCCAATTTATCCAAGAGTCCGTGCCATGAAGTGAAGAGGATTGTTCCGCCATGAAGGACAGTGTCCGAGAAAAATAAACGACATCTACTGGAACATTGCAGCTGCTGGATCAGTCAAAACTAATTAGACAAACTTTAAAGGTAGTTTCTGTCTGAGGATGGTGGTCAAAGAAATGGATGGATGATGGATGATTTGTTTCTGCAGAGTGGAAACATTTAAGACATGAGCTCTCAAAAAGGATTGCAGAGGGATTCTTTCTTAAAGCATCAAAATGTAACTTTTCCACCTTTAAATAATAACTTCAAAGTCGATCTAACAATAACCCCCAACAGAGATAATGGCGTCTCTCTCATGTCCACAGAGAGCCCCGCTCGCCTGTTTTCAGCACTATGTAACTTTGGCAGCGGGCCGAGGTCATCTCATGAGAAGTGTGTACATCTTTCCGGCACTAGTTCTACAAAGCAGCCAGTTAGCCCATCTCTGGACTGTTTGATACGACGGCTGAGACTAAGAGGAAGGGCTTTGACATGTTGGAGAGAGTTAATGTGCACGACGGTTGTTATCAAAATGTTGTGGACTGAATGCAGAACTTTTTTTAAACTGTCTTTTTGTTGTTGTGTGGCCTTAGCTTCATAAAACGAGTTGAAGCAACGAAAAACTACAGCCTGGGTCTGTTAACGGATAAACAAATAAATCCTTCAACAAATCAAAGCTTAGCGATCAATATGTCGTCTTTAGCTTTTAACCTTTTCAAAGAAACAAAATGTTATTTTCTCAAAAGTTCAGCTCAGCGTGGCGAGCTGCTGTTTGAACAGCTGCACCCGTCCTCTATAGCTGCCGTCCTGATGATTGGATGTCAAATCTAAGGAGGAAACTCTTCTTATAGAAATATGTCCTGCAGTGTTGCATCATGGGAGAGTGGAGTTTTAGCACTTGAAAGTTTGACAAAAGAAACAACCGACTGTTAAATATTGTTTCTGCATGCAAAAAAAAAAAAGTCACATATGTACGCCTCATCTACCTTTTTCCACGCTCCACAGGTAAGAATCTCAGTGAGTCAGTCTCATGGAAACAGTTTAAGTTGTGTTGCCAAGCAACCAGGAAACAGGCCTGTGGAATGTTGGATTGTGAGAGTTGGAGGCTCTCTCTGTGACCCAGGAAGAAGATTCACTGCAGGTCGCTGACCAGGTGACCAAGAGCCAAAACAACAACTAACACCTTTGGACACCCAGCAGTGGGTGTTTAGTAAAAAGGTTCTCTCCTGGCTACATGTGTGAACTCTGAGCAGCTGTAAAGAGAGAGAACAAATTATACGAGCATCACGTGGATGTTGGGGTTTGTTTGGTCTGATCTCAGTGTTTCTGCTGGCAGGAGGAGAAGCTGCTGGCTGTCAGCACGGGGCAGTTGGATGGTAGTGTCCATATATTATTTTAGTTTTACCACACATGTGGAGGAGCCTGAGGGACGCTGACGACACTCCAAACCCGGGGGTCTAATGTCTACAATCACATCAAATTAAAATGAATCCACCCACGAGGATGGAGCTTAATGTTTATGCTGGCCCGTCTGACCTTCCTTTATCGCTGACATCAGGTCAAAGTAGAGCTGTTAGTTTTTAATGCAGTCGTTTTTTTAATCAGCTTCAAAGCATCTGCATAATAGGCAGAAATTATGAATTATTAAAATGTTTTTTAATCAAGCTGCTTACTCCTAAAACGTTGACACCTTTAAAAATGTACAGAAGAGTAAAGGATGACCTGAGTTTTAATTTTCTGTTGTTCGGTTGTGTCTTTACTTCGTCTCTTTATTCCTCTCTGGCCTTCGATTCTTTCCAGTTTTCACATGACGACTTTTTGGATGTAGCTAACTGGAAAATTCTGGCATCTGAATCGTCGTCGAGCTGAAGATCACCGATGAGTTTTTCATCTGGGACCTGGGAGACGAACAAACATGGCCGTCGTCAGCACACAGGCCTCAGAGCGTCTATAAAATATTTTTATTCAGGAAAAAGACAAACTGTTCTCTCTGGCCTACAACAGACTATAAACCTGCTCCATCAGTTTCCTTCTACAACAGGCGCTTCTCTGCAGACGGCTGCTGGGTTGATATGCAGAGCTCGCTGAAAAAAGAACACATGCTCTAAATCTTTTTTTTAACCTTTTATAAAAGTCAAATATAGAGCTTATGAAACATGTGAATTATGGTAACAGTGGATTATGTAGCCTGAAGCATAATGGCTACATCAGCAACTTTATGTTCATTTTCAAATTTGTGGTTATCAGCCCAAACCGACACCGACTCAAGTGGCATCACATGAGGCGAATTAGATTACAGCTCCACCTCGAGTGCACCTTTTTCCACTCAAACACTCCGACTGTTACACGTCAGGTCAATTATCCAACTTCACACCCTGATGGTAGAGGCTGCTGAGTAGAGTCCAAGAGTCAATTAGTATTAATCCATGCATACGCATTCATACACCGCCTTCAAAGCAGCGGGAGCTACTTTGGGTTAAGAGCCTTGCCCAAGGACACATCGGATATGTAGCTGCAGGAGCTGAGGATCGAACTCCGACCTACCTGCTGAGAGACGATCGATTCTACCACTCAGCCACAGCTGCCACAGAGTAAGTAGAAATATTGGTCACAGTTTGTAAACTCAACATTCAAACTGGCCCCTCCTCCAGAAGCTAATGCCCCCTGCAGGAAGCAGTGTGTATGTTCACTGCTTGTACCTACACTGCTAGCTAACGCACGCTAGCACAAGCTAACCGCCGGTGTTTGCCAACAGGAAGCAGACCAACTCCACGTCCACGGGTAAAAGCCAACACAAGGTTCCCCCTTGTTTTAGAACGAGCTTTATCCGCTTGGTGTTTCACCTCACTGTGATCATATTTTCTCTTCTTTGCTGCTACGTCCACGTCCGACATATTCGCCAGTGTGAATCATGTCCAATCACTGAGTTGTATCCACTCCTAAACTCACCTGCTGCGCTGTCATTGGCTGGAGGAAACACACCAGCTCCGCCCAGAAACGTCCCGAGTCAACCAGAACAAACCAGAACAGTAAAATCCAGTCAGAGGACAGGGTCTCACCACCACACATGTACGGAGGCCCAGAAGGGACGATGGAGACTTTAGGAGAAGTCTGTATTTTATTTTGAAGGAGAAAGCTGCTGACGTTGTCTTTAGGTTAGAAAATGACGCTTATGTTACCTAACATTGCTCCACGTTAGGTTGAAGTATATAAAAGTGATGAAACATGATGGCATGGTAATTTAAAAAATAAAGAGATGATTTAGTTTGAGCTCTCTCAGCTGGAACGACGTCACATTCTGAATGTTTATTTGCTCGTTTAGTGAAACTCACTGCAGCACGTTTATAACGGAAAATATCTCCACTGCACATAACGTACTCTAGTTCCCACTCTTAAACATCCACATACTGTATATATTATATTTTGTAGGTAGCTGTAGGTACGAGGGGAGAAAACTGCTCTGGTCACAAACAAATAACTTTTTAAAGACTTTTCTTTAACGTCTGAGAACATAAAGAGATAATTATCCTATTTACCAGAACGTTAAGATAATTAACAGCAGTGTAAGGGACTTGGCTGCTTATTTAACTGTTTTAAACACGGAGTGATGGTGGTGACGGTGCAGCAGTGCTCCTGTGGTATTTAATGTTCAGACTTTTCTGACCCTGAGAACACAGAAGCGTTTCTACCAAGCATCTTGTTTAGGTTTCAGATTATGTTCCCTTCATGTACTCTCGGGCAGCTTTAAATCTCTGAGTGCAGAGTCAAACTGTTCTTCTTCTGTGGTTTTTGTCCTGTTTTATGTGTCAGGAGTGCTCGGCCTTGAACAGCAGCTCTAAATCTGAAGCCGTTACTCGGACACGTCGGTGTAAATCAGGACTTGAGTCTCTCCTGAGGGATCTGTTCTGTGGACTTACGTGATCTGAAGAGCTTTAGAGAAACATTTAAGTTGCCACAGCAACCAGATTGCGTCACAAATATCACCTCTTTAAATTATTTCCTTTTACAACATGATGTAAGATACTCTGTCCTGCAGGAGATACCTGTGGAGTTTTATTCAGCGACTTTAAATCTCTTCGGCTTCATGTCGTTATGATACCAGAATTTTAAACTTCAATACGATTCTAGTGAAAATATAACAGTTCTGATTGATGGCAGACATCACATTTCCTGCTCGCAGCATTCATGGGGCGTGTAACGATAACCTTCGGCTGCCCAAACGTTCGTCCGTCTGAGGGTTTAGTGTGCGTCGGAGAAAAGAGAGAGAAAGGGCGAGAGACTGCGAGTCACCACAGTCTGTCATCAGCTGCAGATTTAAAGTGTGCTGCAGGAGAACATTCAAAAATATAAACCAAGACAGGAAAGAACACACTATGACTTCACCCAACACACACACACACACACAAGTTCTTCACATGTTAGTATCATGTAGTGTCTTCATCATAATCAGTGTTAAGAAGATTCTAACGGACTAAAAAAAACATCTTCCTTTCTTTAACACTTTAACTTTGTCATCTCTTCACAGTATTTATTCATCATCCGTTTGCAGGAGCAGCAGAATAATTTAAAATCTGTCTTCAGCGCAATGTGGCCCTCTAGCTGCTGAATTACCAAACTGCAATCATTTACAATAATCCACATCTACTAAATTATCAGATCAAAAATAAGCTTAATGTATAGTGATGCAGGGAACACAAATAGTTGGGACCTTTATGTTTCTTGAGATAAAACAAATTCTGAAATGAAACATTATCTCTGAGCCCTGAATTTAAATCCTACTCTTAGGACTCTGGAAATGTTTCTTAGGACTGAAGTCTGATTGTCTGGTTGACATTATAAAACTGTTATAACTGTTAATAAAATGTAAGAGTGCCGCATGTTAAAGTAGATGCTGATTTAAACTTGTGTTCACTGTTCAGTCCACAATCCTTTCACTTTATCACAGTGTATCTGTAAAAAGGATGTTTTACATATCACAGGAGGAGAAGGGGGGGGGGGGGGTGTCAGTTGTATTTGGATAAAATGAAGTATAACATCTCTTATACAGATGCCGAAAAGGACATCTAAATCAATGAAAATCCAAGTTAATAACAAGAAGTTGATGTGTAGTTTTTTTGTGTCCTTATTTTAAAAGCTTTTCGGACATTTTAATGTCAATTAAATGTTGATGAGTTGAAAGATTTAATACAAATGTTTTAGAATAATTAAATTACTCGAGTGAATGTACTGAGCTGGTGTCTGTCACTTAAAGCAGCTTTTTTTTGTGACGATCATCTTCCCCTTCACATGTGAGCTCTAAAACAATTCTTAATTTACCTGAACACTGATGTCAGTTTATATTCCTCAGGTGAAGGAGGTGCTGCTCTCTCCTCGACCCGCTCGTGTCCTCGGGGAGCGTTTAGAAGCACGAAGCCACGGCGTGTTTTATGACTGCATAGTCCTTGTCAGCTCGCTCAGGCTGCAAACATTTACGGCTCCTCAATCAGACGCTTCACCTGAGAGCTGGAGGCCGCCCTCAGCTTTGTTTGGCTCTGAGTGCTTCTAGTTCAGCTCTCCAGCTCCTCCAACCCCTCGAGCTTCAAGGGCCAGGTCTTTGGCACCCCCGCCCTGTGTGTCAACCACTCAGACCCCAGCGGCCCCCGCGTTGTTACACGTTGTAGAACTCGTGTTGTGAACACGTGCTGGAAAGCTGACCACAGAATACAAAGCTGAGCAATGAATGAACTAAAAAAAAAAACAACAGGAGCACCGAGCATTTGTTTATTTCATCTTTATCAAATTCATCGCTTCTTTTTCCTACAAACATTGAAGGCAGCATTTGGAAAGTGCCCTCAGAGGGGATGGAATTACAAAGATGTATTTACACATAAATCATTTGATTCCCCATTTAAATAACAAAAAAAAGGACAAAGGTAAAGTGTGATTTTTACATCAGTACCTTCAGTCACCTCAGACTGCATGCTCACACACGTTAGAAAAGAAGAACTCAATCTGAATTGGATATTCATATTTAGTCATCTTAAGAACCACCGACCGCACAAGAAAAATTGTCCCCATCGCCCAAAACTTCCAGAACAAACAATCAGGAACAAACGACCGTGTTGCATAAGAACTGTTATCCCGACACCGTCATTTCACCTCGTCTTTTTTTTTTTTTCTTCTTTGCATTTCTTTAAACAAAAAAGTAACAAATTCATCAGACAGTATAAAAACAACAAACAGCCTGAAGTTTACCACAAGGTGTTTCCTGCAGACGACGGACAACAGAGCGACAACAGAGCAAGAGCGAGAGAGAGAGAGAGAGAGTTACGACGGAGAGACAACAGAGCACGAGAGAGAGAGAGAGAGTTACGACGGAGAGCGAGAGAGAGAGACTTTTGAAGCACACATAAAGACAAAGGCAGATTTTTGTCTTTCGACAGGACATGGAGATTTGTTTCTGGAGGAGGTTCAGTGTTTCGGATCTTCTCCACTCTCATGTCTGTTCAGAGAATAAAAAGTTAAAGCCAGCAGTCGTTAGCTTAGCATAAAGTCTGAGAGGAAAACGGCTTCCTGACGAGAAGCTGAAAACTCTCTGACAGTTTTCTAATCTGAGTAAAAACAGAGAACAGAGTGGTAACTGAGACGTTATGCACGATGACTTCTTCACACGCTTAGATAATCATCAAAACTAACAAGCTTTTTTTTGTTTTAAAAAAGATTCTTCTCTTCCTACATCAAAGATTTCAGAGTCAGTTCTTTGATTGTCCATCTTTGTCTTTGAAAGTTTGATGTTTTGATGTTTTGATGTTTTGAATTGATCAACTTCCGACGATAAACTTTGTGTTTCCATAAAGTCGAGGGGTTTAGGTTACAAGACATAAATCCTTAATTTCCCATGATGCCGAGGGAGAGACCCTGAGTCACATAAGTAACAGCCAATCAACACCGAAGCCTGTGTGCCGCTGGCGTGCACAGAGACGAGAGCGGCCTGTAGGAGGAGCGTTTTAAACAAGTCTTGTGTTGGACGGAAAGATGAACATATTGGACAGCTGAAGAGAGACGGGAAAGGTTGGGAGGAGAGAGTGGGGGGAGGGGCGACATGCAGCAAAGGGCCGAGGTCAGATTCAAACCCACGACCGCGACGAGGACCGAAGGCTCCGTACATGGGGCGTGCAATACAACCGCCAGGCTATCCAAGAAGAAGATTTAAATGTTTACTGCGAATACAAACCGGCCCTGAAAAACCATCATCGCTCGACCCCTCCTTTAGACGTTACAAATTTGAAGATTTACTGAATGCAAAGATTCGACACGAGAGACAAAAACACAGCGACAATAAAGAAGACGAGTTTCTGTACGAATCAAAGGTCGGACACATTCCTCGGTAAAAAAAGACAAAGCTGAAATCATTGAGAGTTTGAGACAATCCGTTTAAGAGAATAAAAAAGGTCGAGTGGTCGAAGTCTGTCAGGTCACACGGGCTCCACGTCGTGATCAGACAGTAATAATCGATCTGAGCGTTAAACGTGGTAACATGACAAACTGTACAATAAGATGATTCCATAAATATTGATCATAACTGATTGGTCCCCACAAATAAAAACAGAAAACATCAACAGCAGGACAGGTTTTTTTTTTTCTATTAGTTTTTGTTGTCAAAAGACAAAAAATAAAAAAAGTATAAAAAGTGACAAACACAGAATATCTACAGAAACTGATATTTACAGATATTAAATAATCCACATGATTCTCTACAAAAACATCAACATGAGTAAGAAATGTGACGGACGCTGCAGGAAGTCGGATCATCTAACTTTTTGTCACCTGGTGCGATTTGAAGTGTCCTGAATCAGCAGTTAGCCCGTTCAGTTTACAGTGAAGCTTTACATTTACCCACAAACTTCTCTGGTGTTTAGATTCTGTTGAAAACTTTACACCGTGTCCTCACAGCACGCCAGCGTTAGATGTCGCCTTGCATCACGCATTGTCGCACACTCGCTGGTCACACTACATCTGTTAAAGATTTACTTCTCTGCTCTGTGAATTTCAGTTTCCCATGCTAACAGTTTGACATCCTACGCTTTTATTTTGAAGGTGGACAAACTGAAGTGTGGTGCTTTTATTTTGAAGGTGGACAAACTGAAGTGTGGTGCTTTTATTTTGAAGGTGGACAAACTGAAGTGTGGTGCTTTTATTTTGAAGGTGGACAAACTGAAGTGTGGTGCCTTTATTTTGAAGGTGGACAAACTAGTTTTGGATTGATGAGCTGTTGACTCAAAGCTGTGAGCGGAGTAAAGTTTAAAGTTTTTCTTAGACACAGGTCAAAGGTCAACATTTCAATCATGATGTGGATATTATTAATGCTCCACTATCTCCTCTGTGTCAGTACCTCGTAGACCGCCCTCCTTCCTCGTTCTTAACAGTCTACGAGAGCAACAGAGAGGAAAGTAGAAACAGGGCGTTGCTCGCGTCACGTGCTGTTGAGACACATTGGTTAAAGTGTGAAAAACCTTAGGTCATCTGTGAAGTTATACGACGCATATTTTCTTTGATCTCTAAACACGTTGATCGACTTTGATTCAAGATAAACGTCAGAGGAAATGAGGAATACAAAGTTTTAAGTTTGTGTTTAGATTCAGTCGGTTATGATTTGAAGAAGAGAGCTTTAACGATCAGAGTAACACCGTCCTGTTTCTCCTCTTCATGAATTATCTGATCACTTTGTTTCTTATCTTCCATCTTATGAAGATCAAACTGGACGTTTCAGACGTGACTATGAGCTCTCACAGACTCATGCAGGCTCTCTTTAAGTGGCGATATGATGATATGATTTTAATATTTATAGGAGGATCGTTTCTTTAACCCTTTGTACACCTCCAGCAGCTAACCTTCAGATCCGACTTCATGCTGCAGCCGTCAGCGCTGAGAACAAATATTCAGACGTCCTGTTATTATCTTTTTAACTCTTTACAGTCTGATCAACACAAAAACACAAATATACAAAAACAGAGTCCACGGAGATACGAGGAGCTTCAGGAGACCGACGTCAACCGTTTGTTCTGCAGCAGCTGCACAGAAACGTTGAGAGATTTGGGCGTCTGATAACAATGAAGCGGTTTATTGCTTATTTCACACACGAGGTGTTAAAAAGCATTGATATCAAAAGGTTCCTGTGCAGCGCTGTAGCGCCACCTGCAGGTCAGCTCCAACATGGCGAGATGAGGAGCGACGGTTTATTCAGGAGCTGAGACAGAAACAGACGGAGAGTTTCAGCTCCCTCACAGACGTCCCTGAGAGCTCCTCGTCTCCACTCAAACTGAACATTATTAAAAAAAACAATATTAAAACGCAGCACAGGTTCTAAGTGCAGTGTGCCGCTGTGTCTGCATCGACCTCCTCTTCTACAAATATATTCTTATATATTAGGACATTTTCTTCTAAGGACTGAGTTTAAACCTCAAAATATCTGAATCAGGACGAGGAGTTCACTAACTCCGCTCTGACTTTAATTCTTTTTCAGGCGAGGTTTTTAAATTATTGCTTTCCAGGAATCTTTTCAAGAAAGAAGCTTTGTGTGTGTGTTACCTGTTGAAGTGAAGACGAAGATTCAAACACTTTAAAGTGTTAAAACATCAAATTAAACTCTGTATGTTCTTCTGCAGTCATGACATCATCAGACGCCTTCTGATTGGCTGATAAAGTACTCGGCTGTCCGTCGTCGGGTGGGTAGAGGCTGCCTCTGAGAGGGCGATGAAGAAGCAGAGGAGGAGGGGGTGTGGTGATGCTGGTGCCGCCCTCGCAGCGAGGTGTGGTTGCCGTGGTGATGGTGGTTGTGGTGGTGGGAAGGGGGAGGGGCGGGCGGGTCGCGGAGAGACGGGGGCACGGCGGACGCCTTGATGGGGACGATGCGGGTGTCCATGACCTCACAGTCGACCTGCATCATCATCTCGTAACCCTTAGAGGAGTTATACAGACTCTCTGAGGGGGAGGAGGGGGAGAAGTTAGCTTTGACATGAGGATGTTTACGGTGGTCAAAGTGTAAGAGTTCAAAGTTCACACTCACCGTTCACAGACATGGCCGGCATCACCAGAGACATTTTGGGTCTGCTGGTTTTGTTGTGACTGATGGCGGGCAGCAGCAGGTGATCCTGCAGAGGAAACAGGAAGTTACTCATGACCTGAATTTAAAAAATCTCAACGTCAGGAGGCACAGTTTGATGTTCTTGATCTCTGGACTTTTGCTTTTGTCATAACTTCCAAAGATCAGTGGAAGTTATCTACGTACATTGACCCACAAAGCTTTGAACGGTAACATCATTATATTCCCGTGTTTTTAAGAACAAACATCCTGTCGTTATTTAGATTCAAACAGACAGCTACAGCTTCTTGTTGACCTAGATTTAAGAAAATTCTCAGAAATGAAAGGAGGATCTCGTTTGCGTTGGATTGTGTGTCCTGCTTGAGTCTTGTCGTACCCGTCTGAACGAGACGACGTAGAACGTGTCCTCGCGGCGGTCGATGGCGTCCAGGAAGTCGCTGTAGGTGACCTCAGGACCAGGAAGCACCTGCAGCTGACTGCAGACACAAACAGGGACGAGTTAGAGATCGCGATGAAGCTTTGAAAACAACAACAACAACAACAACACGTATATTTTAAAGTCTGAACCTTTCTATGGAGCGATGAGTCTGGATTGGCAGATATCTGGAGAAGTTTGTCTTCCTCAGCTGAGCTTTCTGCAAACGAGAAACCAGAGCGATCCAAACATGACGGACTGAAGAGATCAGACTTTATTTATGAGCAGCTGCATTCATTTGATCATGTCAGGACTTTAGGTACAAGTACAATAACATATTTAGAGTCAGTCTCATGTTCCTACAAAATAAAATACAGACTTATACTAAAGAAACACCAAGTGGATAAAGCTCGTTCTAAAACCAGGGTGAACCTTGTGTTGGCTTTTACCCATGGACGTGGTCTGCTTCCTGTTGGACAGGCAGGTGAGTGTGTGTGGGTGTGTGTGTGTGTGTGTGTGTTAAAAAAATTATAACATCTGCTTTAAATGCACACCTGAGCGATTCTGGCCTTCTTTGCGGTTTTGGGTTTCCCTCCAGACTTCTTCCTGTCGATCTGATGTCGGTGAACCCAACCTCTCAGCTCGTCAGCCAGCCTGAAGAGGAGAACAGAAAAGCCTCAGACATGCACTGAAATAAACGAGGAGGAGGTTCCTAAGAATGAAACTCAGATTCCATCGCTGTGTGAGACAAATTACACGTTAATGTTAGTCCTATTACACAGAAATAGAAAAAGAGTGAAGATAAGAAAAGGATGAAAGGAATGAAAAAAGGAGAGGCAGGATTGTTAAAAAAAGATGAAGGAAGGAAGGATTGAAAGAAGGACCAATGAGGAGTAAGGAGGGAAGAAATGCAAAAAAGGAATGATGGGGAAAATAATAAAGGATGAAAAGTAGCCAGGAAGAGAGAAGGAGAGAGCAGAAATAAATAAATAAGGACACGATGGGATACAGGGGAGGAAAAAAAGGGTAGAAGGAAAAAAAGGATCCAAAAAAACAAATAGGACGAGGAAAGGAAGGAAGATTGTCCTTTAGAGAGGACAAGTTGAAGCCTATAGTTTACATAAATGTGAGTGAGACGATAGAGGACGAGGAGGATAAGAGGAGGAGAGTTTCTTTGACTGACCGCAGAGACTCGGAGCGGTTGAACTGCCTGCAATCAGACGAGCTGAAGTAACGATCGATGTCCTGCAGAACCAGATCCTTCATGTCACTGAACACATCACTCAGGTTCCTGCAGACACACACACACACACATACACACACGTAAGAAGACCAATCACAGAACCCATCGGCTTCATCAGAAGATATTTAATTAATATTTAATTTAAGAGTGTGAAAAGAGTTCAAAGCCTCGTTTCTACCAGGCGCTCCGGTTTGCTTCAGTTTGGTACGGTAAACTCTGATCTTGTTTTTCCACAGCAAACTGTATCTTTACTTGGTAAGCCGGTTTGTAAGCAGGATAGCGATAGCCATGTTGGCTACATAATGGCTTGACAACATAGCAGCGCAACACAATGCAGGTCGCCAGTAAATTCAACAAAGAAGAAGAAGAATCCAAAATAGTACACAAAGGGCAAAGGACGTCCAGCAGAGGTCAGCACCTTGGAGGTTTTGTGTTTGGCCTTTATTACCGCTGTCACGCAGGAAGTGACATTTCTTTCGACCAATCAACGGACTGCAGTGGGTCTAGCTCCATCCTTAAGGGTTGGACCATTCCCAAATTTAACAGTGGAAACGCAGATAAAGGGTGTACCTTACCTGATCTAGACCACTTGGTGGAATCGGAGTCCTAAGTCTCACCTGAACTGATATGTCTCTGTAGCTTCGTCTCCTCCATCCTCCTCAGTCTCTGTTCTGTCCTCCGCTCTGCTCAGAGGTGGGGCAGCTGCTTCCTGCTGCTGTTGCTGTCGTTGTTGTCGTTGTCCGATCTTGAGCAGTCGTCGTCCCGTATACGACACCACATCGTCCTGCAGGCCCGTCAGCTTTCTGTCCGTGATGCTGCGGCGAGGGAGAACAGCAGATATTCAAGTCAAAGAGTTTAAAATGTTCTACAGAGAAACTGACTTTGGTGATTTTTTATTTTCCAACACACGGTAGTTGAATGATGCATAACAAAGTGAGCAGGATACCTGACGGGTCCGAAGCTGAAGGTCATGAAGAGCAGGACGGCCATGACACACACGGCTCTCTTGTTGCTCGCTGACTCGCTGCCCTGAAAAACACAGAAAGAGAACTTAAGCTGCACGTTCACAAACACTCGTCTACGACTTCAACCTGATTGACAAGATTATTTTCAGGTCATGAACAGCGACACATTTATTTTCACTGCACGTAAATCCTCCTGCAGCTCTGGGACGGTTTGCTAAATGAACTAAATATTCTCGTGCTCCTGTAAAGCACATTTCTTTCTTCAGGTTGAACACGTTAAACCGACCGATCTCCCTCTCTCACATTCTCTCTGTCGTTCAAACTGTTTTGTCTGAAGTGAATGAAAAGCTGCAGCCGTGCAGTCAACCCCCTCTATGTGAGCTAGAGTCAGTGTCTGCAGGCGAATCAGCCACAAACTTCACAGGTTTGAAAAGACTCGGAGGGATTTGACATTTCTTCCTTACTCCTTCATTTATGAGTTATCTATCTAGAAATGACTGAATCTCTATCTCTGAATTTCTCTAGAGCTTTCGACCCATCCGACCTAATACCTCGAGTGAGTTAGTGCATGGACTCAGAGGAGTAGATTTGCTGAGAGAACGGCTCTATTTGGTGTTTGACTGATTCACAGGGGGGTCTATAGAACTTCATTTTCCAGATGAATCCCTCTGATGGAGGTCTACTCCTAACAGTTCGAAACAATCATCACCAAATATTCGGTCCAGAAAGTATCTTGCAGAAAGCGGAAAACAGTTCGATTTTTGTTTTATACGCTGCTCAGGTCTTCTGTAGACGGCCCTTAAAGGTTTCTGCATCGTAATCTCTGCAGACGAAAACAACTTATGAACTATGTCAATGACGAGTTGTTGTTTTTGTCCCTGACAGGCTCAGAAAGGATCCGGACAGAGAAACACCTTTTTGTTCATGAGGAAATTAAACCAGAAACAGCTGTTCAAACATCCTCCTTAACGCTACCAAACTCCACTTACAAAAATCCTATTTTCACCTTTTAGAACACGGACTGCTGCCTGGATCCTTTGTGTGTTTGTGTGTTACTCGAGTGCTGTGTTGGATCAGGACTTACTCTTTTAAACACTAGAGTTTAAAAACAAACATTACCTAAATAAAGGAGGTGGCAGCAGGGGTCAACTCTTTTATCCTGTGAGGCAGAATATGTGTTTGTTTGCATAGAGTCTGGAGAACGTCTTGCAGCTGTCTCAATACTTTTTGAAGTGTGAAAGAAGGTGATGAAGAGTCCCTCACCTCCTTGCCGGCCAGCCTCTCCCTCAGCGCCTGGTTCTCTCTGCGGAGACGCTCGTTCTCCTGCTGAGCCTCCCTCAGCTGGCCCTCCAGGTTCTGCAAGTACTCCTTCTTCTTCTTCCTCGACTGGCAGGCCGACTCCCGGTTCTTTATCATCCGCTGCTGCCGCTTCAGCACCTTCATCTGCACGAGGAAGAGGACATGGAGGGAGGATTAGGAAAGGAAGCGGGGTCGAGTGAACATGTAAGGATGAAGAGAAGGAAGAGAGGAAATATGAGAGGGAGGATGAAAACATGAACAAAAGAAAGGAGGAGAAGCATACATAGAAAAAGTTAAAGAGGTGTGTGATGTGAGCCCTGAGGTAACTAAGTGTTGTTATATAAGAGGTGTCACATGAAACACGGTCTCACTTTTTTCGGCACTTTTCCTCCTCTTATTTACGTAACATGAAGCAGCTTGTGAACATGAAGCGTCACATCTCTAACTCGTTTTCTCTCAAACAAACAGGTTTGTTTTACCGACAACCTCTCTGACTTCTGGAAGCTGAACATCTTCCTCTAAAAGCTGAAGTAAGTAGTAAGATATGATGTAAACATGTTTATCATGTCACCTTTTAGTGACAGACTGATCCTTGTTTCTATCTTGTTATGTGGCTTAAGCACTATTTTCAGTTTTTATTAACAACTTGTTTCCTTCTTCCTCTGAACGTTCAATATTCTTAAACTTACACAGCAAAGACTCATAAAACTCAAATCTAAACAAATGTTTTGGTCGATTTAGCACTCAAAATATCTCATCCTGACAAGTCCAGATGATGTTATGATATGAGTTGTTGGACTTTGACTACAGGCAGATATACAGTTATCTCATCCAGTCCACTCACATCGATGTCGTTGCAGTTGTTGCCGGGTAAAGTTGTGGTCGCCGGGACAATGGGTTTGCTGGTGGGCGGAGCCGTGGGGCTGGAGCAGTGCTGGGGGATGCTGGGAGAGACGGGCTCCATTTTGACGATGGCTGGAGCCGAGCCGAGGCAGACGGACTGAGACAGGACGACTGGAGGAGGAGACGCAGGAGGAGGAGACGCAGGAGGAGGAGAAACAGGAGGAGGAGAGACATGAGGAGGAGAGACATGAGGAGGATTATTACCAGACAAATGAACAACCATTCACACAAAACTCCACAAATGTTCCAGACCAACAACCAAGTCACACTCTTAGTTTGTGTAAACGTACTTTACAATTAAAAACACCATTTCATTCTGATTGAGTATCAGGTCCCTCCGTCCAACAAGAAAACAAAGCCTGACCACAGTCACCACATGTCAGGAACTTAACACAGCAAAGATTTACATATGAAAAGATATTCAAACAAACACACACACGTAAAGGTAAACACAAACAGCAGATGCTCACCAGGTCTGCTCTGGTCAATGGAGGGGAGGCCCTGCAGTATGAGGGTCTTGGCGGGTGTGGGGGTCGGGGGCACGGGGAGCGTGGTGACACACACTGGTCGGGGCTGGATGGGGGGTTTGGTACTCAGGATGGTGTTGGCCTTCATGGTGGAACCAGGAACAACTTCAGGTGAGAGAAAGCAAAGATGACACGTCAGACAGGATGCAGAGTTCGATGCATTTCATACATACATTTATTTTTTAGATCTTCAGCTGCTTGGCAGAGCAGCTCCTTCAAAAGGGCTCAGACCGCAGTACCATTAAGTAGGGCTTTAAACAGTTGTATGGAGGTTTCAGTATAATGGTCGTGCTTTCACACCATTTTCATGCATAAGAAGCTAAAGCTAACTAGCATCTATTCACAGATGAAAAAGTGCAAATTTAGTGGAAAAAAAATGGTATTTCAGATTATCAAGGGACGTGTTGCAAACCCAACAGCAGACAAATAGAGAAACTGCTTTATAGCTAATTCTTTATATTTACTGATTGCAATTCATTCATCAATTCACGATGCAGTGATTCAGAACTCGAACAGAAGTCTGCAGGCGGCGATCTCTGCATCACAAACACACTCAGGTAACTTGAACATTTAGAGTAAAAGAGTTGTGAAGATAACCGTCTATTATCTGTTCTGCACTACGAGGAAGGAGTTTGTTTCTACTTCATCGTAACTCTGAGAAAACAATGAAAGTGTTTCCAACACAGAGACGACACTGTGTACTGCCTGACCTCTCTTTTATCTATAGCCTTTTTAAGAGGCGTAAATTATGGGAGAGGGTGGCGATGGCAGAGTGGAACAGCGCTGTGTGTGTGTGCATGTCTGAGTGTCTGAACGTGAAGCTCCTGCTGTTTGTTTACACATCATGAACTTCCTGTTTCCAAAATGCATCAACACAATGTGAAATCAAACACAGGGACACAAATATCACACTGCTAAGATTAGCGTAAAAAATAACAAAAAAAGTAAGAATACAAAGGGGCAAGTGACATTTTGTCACGGCGCTGCTGTAGACTTTAGACTATTAATACAGACACAGGCCTGACGTCCTGCACAACTTTGAGCTGACTGAGCTTCTCCTCTGTAACTCCTACAGTACAATAAAACAGGACTCCCCCCCCTCATTGCTGCATTGCGTTCTGGGTGTGCCTCAGGGTCTCTGTACAGAGTAACACCTCCCTATGTGAGACTCTCGAGGTGGTAAACTGAAAGCTTTCCCTTCAGGCTCTGCAGTGACGAGTCGGTTCAAATCTCTAATCATCGATCTGACTTCAGAAAACCCTGAGGCACAGGAGGTTCTTTTAACTCGGGCGGAGAGACAAAGAACACACTTTAGAGCTGAGCTTTATTTATTCATGTTTTAGGGGTCAATGTTTTGTAAGTATTAGACATTTAAACCCTAAAATATGTCACCTAATAGGCTCAATTTAAGTGTGGAGTGTTTTAAGGTGCATTTAATAAAACATCAGCTTTCCAAACTTGGATACAAGTCAGAGGTTGAGCTCACCTGCTGCCTGCGTCTGAATCCCGCTGATCACCGCCGGGATCTGTGTTATTAAGGGCGTCTGTAGCTGCGTCTGCTTGGGGGGTACAGCTGATGTTGCCACGGTGATCTCCATGGACCCGAGAGGAGGAGAGAGCACATCTCCGTACATGTAGGGAGGAGTCGGAGGGTTTTCACCCTTCACTGTGATCTGAACGGGAGAGATGACCCAGACAGATAAACAGTCAGTGAGATTATACAACAATCATCACGTCTACAATTCACTTAGCAGACGCTTTTATCCAAAGCGACATCAGAGAGTAAGTACAACACTAATCCATTCATACACTGCCACTGAAGCACCGGGAGCAATGCGGGGTTAAGTGTCTTGCCCAAGGATACATCGGACATGTTGCTCAGCTGGGGATTGAACCCTCGATCTTCCAGTTGAGCGACTCTACCAACCTTCATTTTTCTTCTTGGTGTATGATGAAAAATGAGAGCAAGAACGAAAAAAAACTCTAGGAAGGTCGGATTTGAACACACACCTGCGGGTCTGGTGACGATGCCGAGTAGTCAGACCCAAGAGACGACGCAGGAGAGAGAGGCTCTGACTTCACCTGGAACACTGGATACACAAAGAGACCGTTAGTTAATACACCAGGACAGATGTCGACTGAGAACTGCTAAGTATTAAAGAAAATGTAAACAAGTTAAGACTTAATAAGTAACTGAAGAACTTACACATCTCCACCGGTAACGGCTGAGCGATGGTCATTTCACTTTTGATCACAGGAGTTTCAACTTCAGGAGATAAACACACAACACAAAGATATTTTACAGTTACAATGTTACAATTCACTTAGCAGACGCTTTTATCCAAAGCGACGTACATCACCATGCATACACCGCCACAGTATTGCAGGAGCAATGCAGGATTAAGTGTCTTGCCCAAGGTCACATCGGACATGTTGCTCAACTGGGGATCGAACCTGGCTGGAGTTTTAATGTGAGACATTAAAGAGCTAATCGAGACATTTTCAATGTGCTTTGAAAGACATTAAAGTCGACCTATACTTCTGACCCCATTTTAAAACTCTCATATAGTGTTACGATGCTGGAGGCCCAAACTAAACGTGGGAAAAGTTTCAGGTCATGAGGTAAACATATGTTGGAGTAATCCCAGGATGAGTCTGCAGAGGGGGCTAAACGGCTTGTTCTGTAAATCACGCCATAGTTCCCCGATAGGAAACCAAGAAATTCACCAGACGGCTTCAAGCCTCTACGTAAGCCACTGAAACTTCTTACATAGACTCTCTTCTCCCAGCACTGGAGAGCAGCCCTCCCCTGGCAGCCCTGCAGCGTTCTGCACCCGTTCAAGGCTTCCAGAGAGCTGGTCAATCAGAAGAGAGTGGGCACATGAGGAGGAGGGCCTTAAAGAGACAGAAGCTGAAACGAAGCGTTTCAGGCAAATCTCTTTCTTTCTCTGCCAGTACTGGTCAACTTGTTTTTCATCTCATTCTCAGTCCACAAACGAAGATTAAAACCCGAGACTTTAGATTTCAGTCAGGAACAAACGCTGTGAGGCGTGAAGCGTCTCGTGTTTCACAGACTTTTTCCAGCCTTGTAAAAAAAAAAAAACGCTGACCTGAGGCGGTGTTAAGTTGCCGAATAAACTGAAGTGACCACGGTCGGCTGCTCTGTACCTGTGAGGAGGTTGTCGTCCAGGTGTTGCCATGGCGACGTGGGGTTGTCAGGATCAAGGGTGAGAACGAGGTTGTTGTCAAACTGTGAGAGGAGGGGGAAAAAGAGAGAGAACAAGTCAGGTGGAAAATTAGGCCGAAAGGGTGTGTGTGCGTGTGTTATAATTAGTCTGATTATGCTTTGACCCATCCTCTGTGCTCGCTCACTGCAGCGTTACAGATCTGATTGACACTGCTGTCGACTAAACACGTGAGTCTGAGGCTCGTTTTGTTTAAGAACAGACTTAAAGGAGCAGGACTCGTTTTACCTCTGTGACCGAGCTAAACAACCAGAAAGATTTGCATTTATTTCAGCCCTTTCTCCACGTGTAAAGGTGCAGAAATTACACAGAAAGTCAGCATGAAAACAAGTAGTGCGGCGTGGGACGTGAACCTGAGAGACACACTGTGAATGACATGATCAGCGAAAACAGGAAAGTTCAACATTTGTGTCAGTCGTGAAAACATGCAGTTTCAAATGTTCAACTCTAATGACAAATTTGCTAACAAGCCAATCAGTGTTTTGAAGTCGCGGACTTCCTGGGATTCATCAAAATAATCATGGACCCAACTTCCATTTAACAAACAAAAAGTTTAAAGGCTCACTCACACTCGGCCCAGTTGACCGTGCTTAAGCATGATTGTCCCCCCTTGTCCCACACATCAGGACAATCTGAACACATCTTCTCTGTAAACGCAAACATGCTCACACAACCAGATATGAACATAATGGCACATCACAGACTACAGGATTTTATTAAGGTCATTGTGCCCAGCGGAGGAACACACCACCTCACGTGACCTCAAGTGAACAACGGAGCAGGCGGTTTATTTGTGCAGTGAGAATAAATATCCGGGGAGACGAGGACAGCGCGGTTTGTCTGATCTTCAGCGAGAGCTGGATGTCAGATTGTAACTGTCAGATGCATTACAGGTGTCTAGAACATCCGTATGCATCTTGCCGCAGGTTACCATGACTACAGTTCTTTCGCTCTCGAGGTTATTGTAGTCACGTGCGACTTCAGTCAGACCCTTTAATGATGTAAGCAGATTGGAGAGGTCAAGACTGGATCTTTATACCACTCACATTACAAAACAATCTGGGCAGATACTCGGTTCTGAGCAGCCATCAGGGAAGAGGGGATCGGATTATCCTGCAGTCACAAACACAAACAAACGATCCTGTGTTTAAACTCTTAGGAGTTAACCGGACGTGAGTATCTTCTTAGTGTTCTGTCTGGACACACAGTTACAGATTCAGAAGAGTAAACACTTCCTCTTTACAACGCGCCTCTAACTTTGTTCTTTATCTCAAGATGCTGTCAAAACTTCTCCAACCTGCAGCGAAACTATCAAGTAACATGAGCCATACCTCTCCTTGATTTTGGAACAGGTTCACCTTTTCAGAAAAACTTGTGATCTAAATCGGCACCACCAGCATGGCTGACAACACTTTAAGCAGCTATAAGCAAACAAAACAACATTACAAGGACTCAAGTTCATCTCACGCAGATGCCCTCATCTGCAGCTAAACTGCACCTTAACTGAAAGTCAAACGTTTTCAGAGACGAGCTCGAGCTTTAACCAAACTGTGCAGTGTGTGACGAGTGTTTGCATACAAGGACGAGCATCAGTTTCACTCTCAGTCTCTGATCAGAAACCGGAGCAGTGAGCTGGGACTCTCTTTTTGCCTCCGTACCGATGGTTCGTATTTCAGCCCGGGGCCGAGCTCTCCGTCCTCTCCCTCCTCCATGCTCTCACACTGATAGAGGCAGGCATCTGACAGAGAAAGAGAGAGAGAAAACACATGTTAGCTGTGAACATAAAGAAAACAACACAAAGCATGCTTATAGTACTCAAACTTAAGTCCTCCTGGTTCAAGTTCACTTGGTTGTTAATTATTTATGAGCGCCATTTACAGAAAACGTACTCGTTTACCTTGAGACCCTGTGTGCCCTTATGTCTCCCATCATGCTTTGCCTGATTTAATGATCCATACCTCTGGACTTTGAGACTCAACAGGTGCACTGAGGTGATTTTTTTGAGTCAAAGCAGCATGTGGATGAAACAAGCTAATATTTGCTCTGTTTGAAATGTATTCTTTCTTCTTGTTTACTTCCTGATATCAGAAAACTAAAGCTGATTTTTAATTGATTTCCTATAAAAATCTAAAGCGTAAAAATGCTGTCACCCATAAAAAATTATGAAATGCTGTTTTCCCTCCCTAAGTTTTGTCTTTTTTTTATTTTACATATCTGAGGGTTTGATGACATTGAGGTACACAGAGTTCTGGAGTTGATCCAGTAGATTCAGTCCGTGAGCTTGACTCACATTGTGTGTGAAATAAAAAGACTGAAGCGACATGAACAGACTGAGAATGCCTTCTTATTTGACAACAGCTTTTGATTTAGTTTAATTTTGTGGAAATAATAAACAGTTAAAAAGTTAAATCACAATATATTGTATGTCAATTCTCTGTTTATCCCAAAATGATTAAAATCACAATGATATCGTGACTCAGGTATCGTGATAATATTGTATCATTGGGCCTCTGGTGATTCCCACCCCTAACTATAACTCAGTTCTTTATTTGATCTCTCCGTGTGTTGTAGTCGTTTGTGTTTTTGACTCTTGACTTTCTGACCTCATTCACCTGCACTGATCCACCTCTCTCTCTCTCTCTGGATGATCATAGTTTTATCTAATCTGACCCTTTATTATCTGACAGCAGAGCAGCTGCAGGGCGGTGAAGAAAAACTGAAACCCCTGTCATGTTTCAGGCATTTCTGCACTCAGAGGCTTTCACAATTCATCAGTAAAAAACATCAGATTTATTGATTCAGGGCACGCTCACACCAGGCCCATACCCAAGCATGTTTGACCCCCAAGGTCCAGTTTGTTTGACTAGTGTGAGTGCTCCGTACACTTCCTTGGCCCTGGCACGGCTGGCAGACTTTGGCACGGTATGGTTGCTCATGCACGAGCACAAGCACAGGACCACAACATGGACATGATGTATAATCGACGGCTGCCTTGCATAGTCGAGAAGTTCAGGAATGTTCTGGCTGTATCTGACAAAATAAGCCCTAAAGTCAGTTGTTGTTGTCCATTGTGCTGACTCTGAGACTGCGCTCCTTGTAAACAAAAAGACTCTTCATGATCACGTACAGCCATGCATGCATCATACGAGAGGTTACCGTGCTCAGGTCCGGTTTTGCCGGAGGCATTGTGAGTGCAGGCACAGAACACGGCAACTGAGCCGAGTGTGAGTGTACTTCAAATGTACACTTTGCCTGAGTAAAAGTTTTGTGTTTACATTCCTGTAGTGAAACATGGCAGTTAGATTAGGATGTAAATCAGTCCCCGCAGGATGTAAATCTCTCTGTCTGTCTCTGTTTGTCAGTCAAATTAACCTAACAAGCTTAAAGGGGTGGCTGCTCACCTGCCCAGGTGACTCACAATGACAATACAGTGACAGCCAACAGGAGATGGTAAATCCTGAAATTCGATTTTAGGGTCAGTTGGGTTTTTTTTGTCAGGTTATTTCTCAGTTAACATCATAAACATCAGTGTAAGAATGACTTAATCTCGCTATACTTCCTTGGCCGTGGCACGGATGGAAAAGGTGTGCTTGGGCACACTACAGTTCATGTAAAAAGCTCAGCAGGAGTTCAAGAATAGACATCATAACATCACTTTTAGATTTGAAGTCTAACAAGGAAGTCAACGTTTCCTCACTTCGGGGAAGTAAGATGGCTTCACATTTCTGTTGAACTTGTTTCTGATGTTTATCGGATCTCAACAAAGCTTTGGACGCCACTCATTGCACAACATATCAGAATGTCCTGGTTTTTTTTTTGATTGGCAGTTGATGGGTGTGTAGTTACTTTATACTTACTAGTCAATAGTTGTAAACACATTGTTAAACATCTATTCTATTTTATTTGCACTCAGTATGCTCTTGTCTTTTTACTGCTGCACTTGAGTTTCCCCACTGGGGATCATGAGGGATGATTTTATGTTATCTTAAGTTCTGCTCTGCTCTATAAGGTAAGATACATGGTGTCGTCTTTGAGGTGATGTTTCACCTTTAAAAGTTCACAAATAATTCAAGATGCAGCGAAACAAAATACAGAGAGAACCCAAAGTATGACATCATTATTGAACAGCATTGAACTTGTAGGCTGATGGTTTTATTAACCTTCGTATGTGTAGGGATAGTCCTCACATGACCATCATCACAATGCCTTAAAATGATCAGGGTAACGCTTCAAGCTCGCCACGCTCGAGAACATTTCAAACCTTAACCGATGTTAAAACATAGAGAACACAGACATCAGGACAGTTAAACATTATAATCCTCCAAACGCACACACTAGATGACTCGGCCGCACCGGGAGACCACACACACCCGCCACTTCTCTGTCACGAGAAGATACAGATACTTGGGTGACCAAACGTGACTTCAGAAGAAAAGCAAATATGGAGGACGAGGGACGAGGTCAGCTGGCTGTCCTGCTGTGTGTTTTTACAGCGAAAAACTGAAAATGACAAAAACACTACGGATGAACCCCTGGTTAATAAAGAACAGATTATGAGCGGCTCTTTACAGTTTTGCAGCGTGAGCTTAATAACTGCATTTGAGGGATCAACGCAAAAAATGTGTCGATATCCATCTATCTCTACAGATTGAACATAGATCTAAGAAAGATATCGGCCAATTTATCGGTATCAGAATCTTCTCTCTCCCTAATATCAGTATCAACCCCAAAAATCCAATATCGGTCGGACCCTGCTTCTTTCACCCCTGGTTATCAGTGATGAATAAAACCAGCATCTTTACAGCCCACATCTGCTAATATTTGAGCTTATCGATGCTGTGTCATCTGCATCTGAATAATCAGCATGGATATACAGCATCAGGAAGGTAAAGGCTAACATCTGGTGGGTTGGTATTGTTAAAAGGAGAAAATCTGCATTCATATTTGTAGGTGCATTTTCTCCCACAGTTGCACCTGTTACAAGCCATGTTTCATGTGCAGTGGGTCAACATAAAGCTTCAGGAATAATGTAAAAAAAAAAAACTGATGATAAACTGCTGCTCCTGTGAAGTGAGAGGAAGCTATGAGTGTGTGTGTGTGTGTGTGTGTGTGTTGTTTTTATTATAGTGTGATCACGCTTCCACCCACTGTGTTAAAGACAAACCGACACATCCGGCTGGTCTGCTGACCGAGGAAGCACAAACTACCACGCTGGAACCGCGTGTAACGATCATGTCCCACTCTATTAAACCCCCTTTTCATCAAATAATACGATATCTGAAGTTAAGGGAGCGTTTCACCGTTGAAGTCGCTTTGAACGCCCCTGCTCCGCCGCCGCCCGAGGGGGGGCAACCCCGTTATCAGTCGTTATCTTCCCCGGTTAGCTTCGCATCGGTTAAATCTGTGTTTATTTATCGCCACAGACGAGACTTTAAATGATAACTCACCCCAGTCTTCGCTTGTCAGGAGGTTATCAGCGAAGAAACGAGTGTCCAAATCAGATAGTAAGTCCGTACTCATAGCCACAAAGGCGGAGTGTTGGGTCCGCAGTCACACAGCGTCGTGATAACAGCTAGCTAAACAAACAGAGGCACAATACGGCCACTTAAATCAGCTTTAAGGTGCCTTCGTGATATCAGGCATGGATATCACGTACAACTTAAGATAATTGGGTGTTTCCTCGGTAGGAATTGTGCTGTTATTTTGTTCAGTTTGGACGATCTATCCGTCCTCCTTTCGCTTCGCAGATGACAGACAAGGAAACACAAATTCTGAGGGGAAAAATCGACGCCCACTTCTGAAAGAGCAGCCAATCACAGCAAAGAATTGTGTAATTGACGGGACTAACAACCAATCGGATAGTCCAAAGACTCCGATTGGAACGCTAAGCATACGACGTAGGGAGAGGGGTTTTTAAAGGTGATTTGGACAAATCAAAAGACCGTATTTTGACGGACGGGAGAATCGACCAATGATCACCAAAAGTAGCAGGGTTTGCCTTAATATTGACATGCGCGCTAGCTAATCACAGTATTTCAGGATATAAAAAGGGTCCGGCTGGAGATCACGTTGATTCAAGCATTGCGAAGATAATACAGCCTTATGTAAATAAATATAAGAAATACTAGAAACCGGTTAACGCAGGAGAAGCAGTTAAGCTTTTTAATTATTCATTATAGTCTCTCTCTCTCTCTCTCTCTCTCTGGTGTAAACCTTCTTCAACGTTATTTCGGGTAGAGAAGAGGCGTTATTACATAACTCCACAGAGGGGCGTATGAGGACAGAGTGAAACTCTGAAGCAGCCCAAACCTCTTCTGTGGTGTTTTTTTTTTTTTTTTTTTTTTAAATCAATAAAACACCACGTGAGGATGGAGCAGGTGCTGCTGGGTCTCTTTCAGATTTAAATAAAGTTTGTTCAGTGGATTGTTTTGCCTTTTTCATTCAGAAACATGCCATAGAGAGAAAAGGCATTTATTATATAGTCCAAAAGTACGGAAGACGATTAGGGCCACTGAAAAAAAAAAAGATTTGGTCTGAATTTGTGCACTGACAATATGTGATGAAAACCCTTTTCACACTGTGGTATATTGACCACATAGTTATTTATGATACACAGTGTTACGTGATTCACCTGAATGCAACTCTGTTCTGATATGAAGCGCGCATGCACTATACACACACATACGGAAATCTCCTGAAAAACTCTGGAGATTAGACTAGCCGGAGGGGCTTTAGGCTATATGTGAACGCAAACAGCCGAATTTTTGCGCAGACTTCACCAAGAGTTTCTCCGGCCAGGCCCCTAATATTTTTTCCGCAGAAAGTCCGAGTGAGCTGATGTGAGAACGCATCAGGATATTCTCCGGAGGATTCACCTTGAGCTCACCCCGAGCCAATGGGACCCCAGTGACATTTCTATACAGTGGGTGCATCCAAATTGCCAAGTACCTACTCAATCTGTCAGTAGGCAGTTGGCAGTAGACATTATATATTATATATATATTATCCGGAGTGAAAACGGCTTAAGTTGCAACCTCTGGTGTGAATGAAGCAGATGCTGATGTGTAAAATCCTGCAGTTCCTCGAGTGTCCACTAGAGGCTGGCTGCAGAAGCACAGGAAGTCACATACGCACCCATTCTAAAAAGTCTGTTTTTACAGCAGAGATTAACATGTTTACAGCCTGGTTCAAAAAAACAAATAGGTCTGGGGCGCTGGTGGTGCAGTGGTTGGTGCGCGCGCCCCATGTATGGAGGCTATGTATGGAGGCTATGGTCCTCCGGGCGGGCGGATCTGGCCTGTGGCTCCTTTCCCACATGTCATTCCCCGCTCTCTCTCCCTGGTTTCCGGCTCTATCCACTGTCCTATCTCTCCATTAAAGGCAAAATAAATAAATAAATAAATCTTAAAAAAAAAAAAAAATAATAATAATAGGTCTGATTAGCTCATGTCTTGATCGACACATACTGTACGGGGGGTGAATGTTTTGATGACTCATAGGTTTTGATTTGATGAAAGATGAGAGTTATTCACAATAAGGCGAGTAGCTGACCTGATTGACAGGCGGGCGTCGGTGTAACGGTTTGTCAGGAGGCTTAGAATCTGCCTCAGCTCCAGCTCTCAGCCTGTCGTTAGGTTGACTGAAAGTTAGACTGAGACAGCATTTCCAGCATGGAGACCGCCATGGGACTCCAGCGCCCCCTGCAGGAACAGATGGAGGATGTCACTCAGGCTTCGTCCACTAATATTTAAAGTATTTGCATGTTAGGCGAGCTAGTGTCACACGCATAGACTGTTTTATTGGCTATAGTGGTGCATTAATAATGAACTGTGATGTTTTGTATGAGGCCTTTGAGTGTTGTGAATTGAATCAATACCTTGTCAATACAAAGCAACACACTTCAGTTTGCCCACCTTTAAAACAAAAGCACCAGATGGTATAATATTTGAAGGGGGAGACTGAAATTCACAGAGCAGAGGGGTACATATTTAACGGATGCTGTGTGGACAGCGAGCGTCGAACTACCGTGTTGTTAGGACAAGTTGCCAGCCTTTTTTCTCAAAATTCTGAAGAAAAAAGGAACACTTCTAGTTGTGGGTGACAACTTCAACATGTGGGTGCTAAAGGATGCAATGAGACGCCAATGTGTGATAAGAAACCACACTTCCTGTTCTCAGGCTAAAGATTTGAGCTCATGTCAGACACAAAACATTTGAGTCTGAGCGAAGACGAGGGTGATGATCGAAAATACTTTTTCTGTTGCAGCAATCATCCATAAAATAGTCGCGCAGAAGAATCCAATCGCTTTACCCTGTCCTCACCGTGTGGATAAAGTGAAGTGGAGCAGAGAGAAGAATGGAAACAAAACTGACTTAATGACAGTTGAGGGTGAAAAGGAGACAAAACACATTTCAGACCCATATAAACATTACAGTTTATTAGCAGATAAATCTCTACAGATACGAAGAGTAAAGTTCTCAGACGATGGCAGATATTTGTGTAACGATGAAGCAACTGTGGATCTGACGGTGATCCCACCAGGTAACATCGAACTTTAATAACATTATCCTAACTTTGTTTCACTCACCTTGTTTCATTATTGTGTTCATATAACTCAATCAGATCTCTATCTGGATTTATTCGGATGATAAACTATTTTATTGATACGTAAACTTCTTTAAACTGCAGCTGAGAAGCTTCCTCCTGTGCCTCTGCCTTCCCTTGTTTTCATTTTTTTAAATATTTTGTTTAATATGTTATATAATATATTATTCATCTTTAAAATGCCAACCTCTCTGACCACATGAAGCTGTAATAAACACTTCAACACTTTTAACCACTTTTACTCCAACAAAGCTTTCATCACATCTTACTACACATTTACTACATGTTAATGATGATTCGTCTGTGAAGTATTTTTAATGAGAGTTTAGAATTCTGACTTTACTCTGCGTGATGCATTAATCGTAGCTCATAATAAAACCTGTTTTGTTTCCTCTGCACAGGAACAGTCGTTCTCGAGGCGACAGAGAGGACCAGCGTCACTCTGAAATGTCCTGATGTTTCAGACGATCACGGATGGTAGACAGACGTTGTAGACATACAACAACAAAGACGGTTTGTTGTTTCAAAAGCTGAAAAGACGTTGACAATAAAAAGAGTGAATGCTGCTGACTCTGGACTAGACGTTTTACACGGACTACTGCGGTGGAAAACCTTATGTGTACCTGAACGTGATCAGAGATGATGCGTCTGACAGAGGTGAGAGGAACACATCAACAGGGCAGAAGTTAAGAGAAGTTATTTAAAAGAAGTCAGACAGATTCTTCGTAATCTACCTTTTCACCTTCTTGTCACAGATATTTAGAGATATGAGGACATTGATACCTCTCATATTTATCCTGTTTGACTTCCCCACTCACCGATATTGTTTTTTTTTTTACATCATGTAAGCTTCCTCTTGATCAGACCTCTGACCCTTTTATTACACACAACTCTGATTGCAGCTAGGGCCCTTCCGATATGTGATTTCTGGGGCCAATACAGATACCGATATTAGGGATAAAAAATAATCTGATAGCGATCTATCGGCCGATATCTTTGCTGGATCTTAAGAGATAGATATAGATAACACAGTTATTGAGTTGACCCCACAAATGCAGTTATCAAACACTTGTAGAAAAGATTAATAATGAAGACAAGATGGTCACTCAACTGGAAAGTAACTGAGCATGTACGTACATCATCGCTCGACTCTCTGCAGAGTGATGATGCTCGTTGTAATCCATATAGCGCCCTCTGCTGGTGAAAGAGAACTGCTAGCGTAATACTCAAATGAAATGCTGTTCGACTGGTGAATAAATCGAGTACTTTCGGCGAATATCTGAGATAGAATTAGTTGATGCTGATAGTCAAGTGATAATATCGTCCAGCCAATTAATCGGTCGGGTTCTAATTGCAACCCAATCGTCAAAAGTATGACAGCATTCTTGTTTTGTTGGAATATAAACTCCAAAAGTATGAATCCATTTTGTATCAGTTGATGAACTTGACATTAATATTAAGTAGACAATGGTGGACAAAGTGAATGTGTTGATTGTAACCTTTAGCTGCTTTACTGAGAGGCATAAATTCATCCTATACGAGACTGTAAGATATGTTCAGATATTGGCAAAATGCAACCGTTATTTTTTTCTTGGACGTGTGTGCTCTACATATTAAGCTGCTGCCCAAAACACCACTCATTATCTTTGGTGCACCCATAAAGTTTCCAGATTAAACTTGAAATTAAACACTATGAACAACTTTCTGGATTTGAGGAATCCATTTGGCAGTCAGTGTTATGCTAAGCTAAGATATGCTAACTGGCTCCTGGCTGTGGCCTCATATTTACAGTGTGACTCTTAGCTAGAAAGAGGATACGATATGTGTTATTAGTATCATTATTACACTATCCTCTTCATTCAACTGGTCCAAGTCCTGAGCAACTTTATGCTATTTGAAAGATCTAAAAGCTTTTTTCATTCTTAACCATCAGCCCATGATCCTCTGAGCAAGAGTTCTTTTCTGTTTCCTGTATTATAATTATTTGTAACGAGGCTGAACCCACAAAACCACCTAAAGGACAAACTGCAGCCGCAAAAACTTTTCCATTAACAACACTGGCAAACAAAATACCAACAACAAATCCACAAAAGACGAGGATAAGAAGAGTAAGTTGACCCTGATTTTAATATTGCAATCGTGGTCATCTTTGGATTCTTCAGCACAAGTTCTCCAGACAGGGTCACTGAAAAAGTCTGAGTGAATTGACACATTTTAACCAGTAGATGGTGCTCAAGGGTCTCAGACTCAGCTTGCAGTTGGAAGAGGCCATAAGAAGCAGAAGAAGCTGCAGCAGCTTCAGGTCACAGCTGCCGGCTCTCACACACTCTAGTTTGTTTATTGTTCTTTTTATCAGGTATACAAATATCAATGCAGTTATAAATGAAGCCACTTCAGTGGAAGTGCAATAGTGATGATGGTGTTAATGTGTCTGACAATCAGTGAGTTGATTGTTTTCACGTTTGTTGTCATTTTCCCTGACCTGTCAGCATCCAACAGATTTAATGCAGCTTTGGTCACATAACGATTTTACTTTTAAGACATGACTTCACATCTTTCAGAAAGGTAAACACTCATTTTGAGTCCATACCTGAGGCGCTGACTGTGTGGTGGGTGAAACATTCAGAGAAGAGGAAACTCTTGATCAAAAATGGTGGACAGAAGCTGGACCAATACCAAAAGAAAGTCGGTTTAAGGTTTTTCGATTGGACAAGACGTTGATTATCACAAACCTTCAGGCTGCTGACTCTGGACTTTACACCTGCGATGGAGAACCTGCTGCGTACCTGAACGTGATCAGAGATGATCCGTCTGACAGAGGTGAGAGGAACACATCAACAGGGCAGAAGTTAAGAGAAGTTATTTAAAAGAAGTCAGACAGATTCTTAGTAATCTACCTTTTCACCTTCTTGTCACAGATATTTAGAGATATGAGGACATTGATACCTCTCATATTTATCCTGTTTGACTTCCCCACTCACCGATATTGTTTTTTTTAACTCCATGTAAGCTTCCTCTTGATCAGACCTCTGACCCTTTTATTACACACAACTCTGATTGCAGCTAGGGCCCTACTGATATGTGATTTCTGGGGCCGATACAGACACGCTATTAGGGATGAAAAAAAATCTGATACCGATCTATCGACAGATATCTTTGTTGGATCTTTAGAGATAGATATAGTATAGTTTTTGAGTTGACCCCACAAATGCAGTTATCAAACACTTGTAGAAAAGATTAATAATGAAGACAAGATGGTCACTAAACTGGAAAGTATCTGTTCATGTACGTGCATCACCGCTCAAGAGTGATGATGCTTTTTGTAATCCATATAGCACCCTCTGCTGGTGACAGAGAACTGCTAGTGTAACACAAAGATACTCAAATGAAATGCTTTTTGACTCTTGAAGATATCTGGAATATCAGCGCATGTCTGAGATAGAATTAGCCGATGCCCATTGTAGTGTAACTGAAATCGAGCAGGGGTCCAATTGGGCGCCAGACAGACCCTTAAGTCTGTCAAGAAAGTCTCAGGGTGAATTTAATGTAAATTGGACATGCACTAAGGGAGAGATGTCAGAGTGACGGAGCGGCCCACAGTGGGCGCTCCTGAGCTGGTGGTGGGGAGGGGGTTTGGTGCCTTGCTCAGGGGCATCTCGGCAGTGCTCGGGAGGTGATCTGGCACCTCTCCAGCTACCAGACCAACTTCGATACTTGGTCCCCACCGGGACTTCAACCGGCGACCCTCCGGTTCCCAACCCAAGTCCCTACAGACTGAGCTACTGCCGCCCTCAATAGCACATATTCCCACCTAAATTCAACACAAAACCACGCTACGAAATACAATTAAATCAAAGTTCATTCATACATTAAACATAAATTCAGGACAACAGAAATATTTCATATTTAAACAAAACATCTCTCAACTAAAGGTCAAAGTCCATGATCTCAAGTTCATCAAAAACGAAGATTTAAACCAGTCCAATGTTCTCATAAAAAATATGAATATTAAAGAAAGAGAGGGGTTGAGGGTGTGTGTGTGTGAAGGTGTGTGAGTGGCTGTTTGGGCTGGGGGGAAGGAGAGATTGGAGACCAGAAGCAGGGGAAGTCTTGAGGTGAGTTAACACAGAGAGAGTGAGACGATATCACCTGTCCAGGTTTTGGTTCCTGAGAGGGGTTGCAGCGTTACCACTCCAATGATAATTTCATAACTGCCCGATCATCCACGAAGCTCCAGTCCATACCTCCAGAGCAAAGAAGGCAAAACAATCTGCCCACTCTAGGTTTTTATGAACGCTCCTCTCCTTTAATTGTTTGGCATCCAAGGACATTGCAAGCAGCCTGAACCCTCCTTCTCCAGTTGTCCAACACTCTACTGTGCAGCAATCCTCTGTCTCCTCTCACACACACTCTCCCTCTCAGGTGCAAACAATCATCAATTTGCCTCTCCTAGGCCACACCCCTTCCTCACAGCCCTCTGCTGTGCAGCTGGATGCAGACTGCACCCTGTCTGCTACACCATGGTAAGCGATATGCTAATATCGGCCGATAAATAAAGACACACATTATTTTCTGTTTAACACTGAAGGGAACGAGGCTGAACCCACAAAACCACCTACAAGACAAACAGTAGCAACGACAACTGTTCCATTAACAACACGGGCAAACAGTAACATGGCAACCACAAAGAAAGAAAAGTCCAACAACGAATCCACAGAAGACGAGGATAATAGTAAGTGGACACTGATTTTAATACTGTCATTAAAGAGACGTTTACACGAAAACAATCCACTGAAAACTGAATCGTTATAAGTTGCCGTTTTCCAAAAAAGTTCTGCATTCAGACGACATTTTGATAACCGCTGTGCACACGCGTCCTCAAAACAACTAAAAACGCTGCAGTGTTCATGCCAGGCCAGTAGTTGGCGTAGTAGTTGTAACTGTGTAATGAAACAACAGAGCATGTGCACATACTCTTCCGTCTACAGGGCAATTGACTTAAAACTATCGTACATATTTTAAAAAACAGAGACAGGTCCTAGTAACCACACTGCTGACAAAACGATGCCCATCACAAGACCTTAATGTAAACAAACAAACAAACAAAAGAGCAAACTATTAAAGTGTAGATTGTTAGAAAACTCCAGCCGATGTGTAGCTGAGCTCTTGGCATCAATTTGATTTGACGTGCATTTTTCTACAGTCCGTCAGGCATTAACGGAATCAGGTGAAGATTTATCTGGCAGCAGAGCGACGGGCGTGCCGGTCAGATGCTGAATGGTGCTGATGTAATGGCCATCTCAGTCACGCTGATGTGATTGGTTGATCTCAAATCACAAGCAATGTTTGGTTGAGGGTGACATTGAGCAATTGTTGATCGTACATCGTATGGAGGGCAAAATGATGGTACAAGTACGATAGTTATTGGACATCTGGCAACACAGGTGATGTGGCTTCTGGCTGTGACCTCATATTAAACTAGCACATATGAAATTGGTACAAATCTTGCAGTGTAACTCTTGATGAGACAAATGAGACATTTGACTGTTATCAAACTATTCCTTTAACAATGATACCAAGATATGAGTATGACTGATACAGGGTTCAACAATATGAAACATGTTTTATGTAGTATTATTATTATTATTATTATTACACTAGCCTCTTCATTCAACTGGTCCAAGTCGTGAGAAAACTTTATGATATTTGACACATCTAAAAAAAAAAAAGACCGCAGCTTTTTTTCATTTCTCACGGTCAGCCCATGATCCTCTGAGCGAGAGTTATTTTCTGTTTCCTGTATTATAACTGTTTTCTGTTTATCACTGAAGGTCACAAGGCTAAAACCACAAAACCACCTACAAGACAAACAGCAGCAGCAAAAACTGCAGAAGCAAAAACTGTTCCATTAACAACAATGGCAAACAGTAACATGGCAACGACAAAGAAAGAAAAGTCCAACAACGAATCCACAGAAGACGAGGATAATAGTAAGTGGACCCTGATTGTAATACTGTCATTAAAGAGACGTTTACACGAAAATAATCCACTGAAAACTGAATTGTTATAAGTTGGTGTTTTCCAAAAATGTTCTACGCTCAGACGACATTTTGATAACCGCTGTGCACACGCGTCCTCAAAACAACTAAAAACACTGCAGTGTTCATGCCAGGCCAGTAGTTGGTGTAGTAGTTGTAACTGTGTAATGAAACAACAGAGCATGTGCACATACTCTTCCGTCTACAGAGCAATTGACTTAAAACTATCGGACATATTTAAAAAAACTGAGACGGGTCCTCTGCTGACAAAACGATGCCCATCACAAGACCTTAATGTAAACAAACAAACAAACAAAAGAGCAAACTATTAAAGTGTAGATTGTTAGAAAACTCCAGCCGATGTGTAGCTGAGCTCTTGGCATCAAGTCAGGCATTAACAGGGAATCAGGTGAAGATTTATCTGGCAGCAGAGCGACGGGCGTGCCGGTCAGATGCTGAATGGTGCTGATGTAATGGCCATCTCAGTCACGCTGATGTGATTGGTTGATCTCAAATCACAAGCAATGTTTGGTTGAGGGTGACATTGAGCAATTGTTGATCGTACATCGTATGGAGGGCAAAATGATGGTACAAGTACGATAGTTATTGGACATCTGGCAACACAGGTGATGTGGCTTCTGGCTGTGACCTCATATTAAACTAGCACATATGAAATTGGTACAAATCTTGCAGTGTAACTCTTGAAAGGGGACGATATGAAACATGTTTTATTATTATCATAACACTAGCCTCTTCATTCAACTGGTCCAAGTCGTGAGAAAACTTTATGCTATATGACATCTATAAAAAAAGACCACAGCTTTTTTTCATTTCTCACGGTCAGCCCATGATCCTCTGAGCGAGACTTCTTTTCTGTTTCCTGTATTATAACTGTTTTTTGTTTATCACTGAAGGTCACAAGGCTAAAACCACAAAACCACCTACAAGACAAACAGCAGCAACGTCAACTGCAGCAGCAACAACTGTTCCATTAACAACAATGGCAAACAGTAACATGGCAACGACAAAGAATCAAAAGACCAAGAAAAAAATAAGGATAAGAAGAGTAACTTGACCTTGATTTTAATATTGTCATTAAAAACATCTTATTTAAAAAAAAATTCATAACCTTCTAGAGTCAAGATTACAGTTTAGAAATCAGACAATGAAGACTTATCAAAGCTACCTTAGTTGATGTTTTACACTACTACTCGTCCTTAAAGGAGCAGTATGTAACTCTGACCCCTAGTGTTTAAAATGGGTACTGCAGTCAGAGCGCTGTCTCCCCCCGTCCCCTCCTCTCTAGAGTCGATGCTCATGTGTGGTGGACGCTGAAGCTTCAGTGTTTAGCCAGCTCTGCATCAGTCTGACCCCTTAAATGCAGTTATTAAACACTTGTAGAAAAGATTTATAATGAATACAAGATGGTCACTCAACTGGATAGTACCTGAGCATGTATGTACATCATCGCTCGACTCTCTGCAGAGTGATGATGCTCGTTGTAATCAATGTAGCGCCCTCTGCTGGTGAAAGAGAACTGCTAGCGTAATACTCAAATGAAATGCTGTTCGACTGGTGACTAAATCGAGTACTTCCGGCGATTATCTGAGATAGAATTAGTTGATGCCGATAGTCATGTGATATGCTAATATCGTCCAGCCAATTAATCGGTCGGGTTCTAATTGCACCCCAATCGTCAAAAGTATGACAGCGTTCTTGTTTTGTTGGAATATAAACTCCAAAAGTATGAATCCATTTTGTATCAGTTGATGAACTTGACATTAATATTAAGTAGACAATGGTGGACAAAGTGAATGTGTTGATTGTAACCTTTAGCTGCTTTACTGAGAGGCATAAATTCATCCTATACGAGACTGTAAGATATGTTCAGATATTGGCAAAATGCAACCGTTATTTTTTTCTTGGACGTGTGTGCTCTACATATTAAGCTGCTGCCCAAAACACCACTCATTATCTTTGGTGCACCCACAAAGTTTCCAGATTAAACTTTAAATTAAACACTATGAACAACTTTCTGGATTTGAGGAATCCATTTGGCAGTCAGTGTTATGCTAAGCTAAGATATGCTAACTGGCTCCTGGCTGTGGCCTCATATTTACAGTGTGACTCTTAGCTAGAAAGAGGATACGATATGTGTTATTAGTATCATTATTACACTATCCTCTTCATTCAACTGGTCCAAGTCCTGAGCAACTTTATGCTATTTGAAAGATCTAAAAGCTTTTTTCTTTCTTAACTATCAGCCCATGATCCTCTGAGCAAGAGTTCTTTTCTGTTTCCTGTATTATAATTATTTGTAACGAGGCTGAACCCACAAAACCACCTAAAGGACAAACTGCAGCCGCAAAAACATTTCCATTAACAACACTGGCAAACAGTAACATTACAACGACAAAGATACAAAATACCAACAACAAATCCACAAAAGACGAGGATAAGAAGAATAAGTTGACCCTGATTTTAATATTGCAATCTTGGTCATCTTTGGATTCTTCGTAGCTGTTTTTAGTCTTGATGTAGTTTTTCTCTCTGCACTCGTCTTTGAGCTTCTCTCTAAAGCCTCTCTCTCTCTCTCTCTCTCTCTCTGTTGTCACATTTGTTTACATTTGGGTTTGTGTGTCTTTGTAGGTAATGTCACATTAGTGATCATTTTTATATCAAAGTTACTTTATCAGACTTTGCAGCTGTTTGTGGGCTATTTGTGTCTTACTTAAAGAGGACATATTATCCCCCTTCTCCAGCTTTTCAAACAGCCCCTGTGGTCTAAATGAAACATCTGTGCTGAGCTTTGGTCAAAATATAACATGAAACAAGCACCAGAGGAGGTTTGTGACCCTGTATAAACCAGCTCTCTCAGAACGCTCCGTTTTGGTGTGTGTGTCTCTTTAAATGCACCGAGCCCCCCGTGAGTTTTCCCGGTAGACATCTGGGGGTGGAGTCCATGGGTGGAGATACCAGGGGAGGGTTTTTTTTTTACCAGAATCCCACTGTGACATCACAAATTGAGAAATTAAACAAACTGAAGATAGGACTCGGAAAACTCTGAAAGCATCACAGACAGTTGGACTCGGGTGTTACACCCATTGTAGACAGTCATTACTCAGAGTTATTTTCAGAGGATATACTTGATTTTTATTACATTTAAGTGTGAAAAATCGTGTACAAACCCTTGAAGTAAGTTTGTTCATCTTTCTTTGTTTTTGCTAACCTCCGTGGACTCTCCCAACATGACTGGATCCCCAGCTTTCTCCCTCACCCCCCCTGACGGTCGGCCTTGGACATGTTGTGTCTTTTGAATCACTTTGTGTCTCTTATGTGGACATTTTTAAATATCTTTGTGGTATTTTATGCATTTCTTCTGCTATGTTATCTTTTGTAAAAGTCCTTTGGTGGTCAGTGGTTGTCTCTGGTCATTTTCTTCTATTTTTTTGGGTCACTTTGTTGTGTATTTGTGTATTTTTGTAGCTGTTTTGTGTTCTTTTGGTCTTTTTTTGTGTCTTTATGAAAAACGTTTTTCAACACTGTGCATGCTGGCTGTTAAAATTAATGAATCAGTGTATTTACATGTCTATTTATTAATTGTATTTATTCCACACAGAAGGGAAGACATGATAGAAGAGTGTCTGTTTACAGATGTTTTTGGTCTTCCAGCTGCTCATTTTCCGTGGGTTCGGCTGGGGATCGTTATCCTCTATTTAGTCGTCATGATCAGCATCACCGTGACAACCTGGAGAAAAGGTGAACAAAGTTTGTTTTCTTCTGAAAGTGTTCAGCATTTCTGTTCAATAAAATCTACCAATCAGTCTTTGTTAAGTAACTCAAACTGACCAGATGTAGGGTTTCTGAATCAGATGAAAGAGATGTGTACCTGGCTATTAATTGGATCCCCTTACTTTAGTGCCACCTAGAGGAAGAGATTTGATTTCAAAATGTTCTAAATTAGATTGTATTCAGTCTATGCATTAAAATTATGACGGCAGTTTATTCTAAATAAATAATATAAATAAATAACAGAACAAACTCTCTCTTTAGGTGTTCATAAAGAGCTGGGTCTTTAGCTTTTTCTTAAAGATGCAAAGGGATTCTGCAGATCGAGTTCCACCACCGGGGGGCGACAGAGGAGAATAGTCTAGCTAGAAACTTGCTCCCAATTTCCACATATATGCAGGCATGTAACTGACATGATTGACAGGTTGGCGTGATGTAACGGTTTGTCAGGAGGCTCAAAACCCTCCTCCAGCTCTCCGTCTGTCGTTAGGTTGACTAAAAGGACAAGAATAGACCAGACCTATATTCTATCGAAATGGGTCCTGGGACCGCCCGGACCAGCCGTGCATTTATCCAATCAGGTTCATTCATTGAGACTACGTCACCTATTGTGTAACCTACAGCGAAGAACTTGGCCATCACCAGTAGGCAGAGAGGTCCAGGAGAAAATCGGAACAAGCCCACTTTTCAGTGGGTATCCGCTCATCAAGCGGCGAGTTGAGTGCTCCAGCGCAATCCCTAACGTCCTCGCCTGAAGCAGTGGAGACGTATGGTTAGGACCCTGTTGCGAAGGTTTGATCAGACGCCTTTCATTGGCAGAGCGTAGTGGGCGGGAGAGAGTGTAGACCTGGATTATAGAGTTTAGGTAAGGAGGAACCGTTTGTGTAGCTGTTTTGTAAGCGAGCAGCAGAGTTTTTAATTTGATACGAGCAGTAACTGGGAGCCGGTGTAAGGAGATGTACAGCGGACTGACATGTGCTCTTTTAGGGAGGTTGAAGACCATAATGTATGGTTGTATAATCTGCAGTGGTTTGATAGTGCATGTAGGAAGACATGCCAGTAGAGAGTTGCAATAGTCAATGCGTGATATCACAAGAGCCTGAACCAGGAGCTGTGTAGGTGTATGTTCTGACAGGTAAGGTCTGATCTTCCTGATGATGTACGAATCGACATGACCAGGCGATCGAGGCTACTTGAATGTGAAATGTTAGCTGGTCATCAATCATGACGCCCAGGTTCCGGGCAGACTTTGTGGGCTTGAGTTTAGTTGTACCAAGCTGGATATTGATCTGTGGTTGAATAGAGGGACGGGCTGGGATGACAAGGAGCTCAGTCTTTGAGAGGTTTAGTTGAAGGTGACGTTCATTCATCCATTTAGAGTCGTCATCATCATCTTTGTTTCATGATATTAACATAAGAGGTGGATCACTTCTGAGCTTTATTCTGATCACTTAGTTGTACACTTTTTATTTTTTGCTAATAAACTTCACACGGCAGGTTATCAAATATAATGAAAAAGTGTTCTATGAGCAACCACAAGGTGGCACTATTTAGAAGGTTTGATCATAGCCCAACTTTTCACCACTTACTGAAACTGTAGAGACAGTCAAAGTAAGTCGTTATGTTTATGAATCACCATAAATGTGAGAGTGTAAATGAGGACAAGTTGAATAAAAACGTCCTTCATCATCTTCTTTGTTTTCGGTGTCTTGCAGCTCGACAGACTGAGAGACGACACGCGACAGGAAGAGGAAACTAAGTCTGATCCTCTGTCACACAGAAACAAGAGTGTCACGGCCGGCTCAAAATCAATGTTTCTTCTTCTACGGACTTCAAAGATATACTCCTGGATCTATAACCACTATTTTACTACTTTTTAGGGCCGTCATGTAAAAGCTTATCTCCTGCAATGTTTCTGTTCTATATGCAGTGAATAATGTATTCAGTTTGTTACAGCAGAACCCTGACCTGAAGCTGCTTATTACATGTTTATTCAAGAAATCAATAATTTGATTCCAAATGTACATTTGAAAATGCCTTTAAGTCTTACCCAAATAAAAAAAAAGTCTCTTAATATCACAGTTTGGACAATGATCTTTAAAGGTCACATATCCTCCTCCTCTTCAGTGTAAATCAGTCTCAGAACTCCTCAAAACATATGTGTGAAGTTTCTTGTTGTAAATCCACTCTGATCCTGTATTTGATCATGACTATAAAGCCCTCTATTTCAGCCCTGCTCAGAACAGGCTGTTTCTGTGTCTGTACCTTTAAATGTAAATGAGTTGTGTTTGACCACGCCCCCTCTCTGGAAGGGCTTGGGTGTCTCGGGCTTTCTCGCTCCATGTCCTATTGTTAACGATGAGAAGGCAGACTCAGAGGGCAGAACAAACACCTAGCTGTGGGAGAGTCACCCACCTGGGGGAGGGGTTACTGCCCTTTGTGATGTCATGAAGGGAAAATCTCCAAATGGCCTTTTTGAGCACACATTTTCTGAAAAGTGGAGCAGGCAGAAGACGGAGATGATGGACTTTTTTCATTATTGGAGGGTTTGTAGACATACTGGGGACACATATTAGGTTGATTTTACAGAATATGTTAATATCTGTTCCTTTCTTTGAATAGTCTAAAAGCCACTTTAATTCACATTTAATTCACATTGGAACAATAATGGAAGTGAGTCAAGCTGAGCCCTGACTCGTTACTGTCAAAATGCATTGACATTTCTTTTCCATTTACCAGTAAAAAATATGGCCTTTACTTCTGTCTGTCTTCTCTTTTGTCAGTTTCTCTGCAATCCTGGAAAGCTATACTTTGGTCCGACAACGTTACAGCTTCTGGGAGAGATAAATAACATTTCAGGGCTCCTGGTATTTCCATCCATACGTATTAAGCTCCTGGTAGCTAGCAGTTAGCAATAAATGACTTCCTGCCATGACGTCCTTTTCTGTGCATTGCCTTTGTTTACTGTCTAGTGTAATTAACAGTGAAAACACATTGGCTGTTTGTGAAACATTCTTTTAAGGGATATTTCACATTGACCAAATTCAGTCAAGTTTTACCATAGACTGTACAAAACATGAACGTAGTCTCAGTGATGTCACCCACCCACACTGAAGCCAGAGAATGGTGGTCGCCATATTGGAAAAGTTGACTCTACCAATCTTTAGATGAATTTGGAAAACGGGCAAAAAGGCGGAGCAGAGGTGGGGCTTAAACCTCCTTGGAAACAACAACGTGTTCTCCTGTCGGTCAACACAGCCACACCCCTAATTAAGAGATGAGCTCTAGAGATCAAACCTGTTTCTGTATCAGGCTGTGGACATGTTTATTTCTGCTGTAAACATTTTAACATAGGACCTAATGGGGAATCCTCCGTTTTTGGAGCCAGTCTAAAGTGGACACTGGAGGAACTGCAGTGTTTTTGCACTTCTGCGTTGACTTTTGGAGGTTTCAGCACAAGTTCTCCAGACAGGGTCACTGAAAAAGTCTGAGTGAATTGACACATTTTAACCAGTAGGTGTTGCTCAAGGGTCTCAGACGCAGCTTGCAGTTGGAAGAGGCCATAAGAAGCAAAAGAAGCTGCAGCAGCTTCAGGTCACAGCTGCCGGCTCTCACACGCTCTAGTTTGTTTATTGTTCTTTTTATCAGGTATACAAATATCAATGCAGTTATAAATGAAGCCACTTCAGTGGAAGTGCAATAGTGATGATGGTGTTAATGTGTCTGACAATCAGTGAGTTGATTGTTTTCACGTTTGTTGTCATTTTCCCTGACCTGTCAGCATCCAACAGATTTAATGCAGCTTTGGTCACATAACAATTTTACTTTTAAGACATGACTTCACATCTTTCAGAAAGGTAAACACTCATTATGAGTCCATACCTGAGGCGCTGACTGTGTGGTGGGTGAAACATTCAGAGAAGAGGAAACGTCAGAGCTCATTAACCACAAATTGAAACAGTCACAGACTCTCTCATAACTTACCAATGTGGGTCTTTGGGGTAGAGGAACACACACCCGCTAGCACGTAGACGGTCGAGTTCCTGTTCTCTTCTATCAGAAACTGTGCTCACTTTGTGACAGAAGTCGGTGCGAAGATGAAGGTGATCATCAGGCTGTTTGCCTTCCTCCTGAGCTGTAACCTCACTGCAGGTAAGACTGCCCTGTTTCTCACCATTACTTTGAAGCGTGTTGTGTAGACATTTGTTTAGAGTTTTCTGAGTTGAAATGAATCTGAAATGTGAATCAAACTTTCATGAGGAATTGAGCCGCTGATGTAAGCATGAGAAAGGTTATTTCAGGAAGTAAAAAAACAGCCCGGATAGATTCAGTGGTAACGTACCTACACCGTAATATTTACATAAATGTGGAATATTTTTTTATGTGTTATTCTCAGAAGAAGATATCCTCCATTAATTATAAGAGGGAGATTACATTTGACGCTGTGTTGTAGATCAAGCTACACACGCTGCACGCACATGCACACACACGATCCTGTGGATGCACTGATGGCGAGCACTCTTGAGCTGGTGGGGGGCGGGGGTTTGGTGCCTTGCTCAAGGTCACATCGGCAGTACTCAGGAATTGATCTGACACCTCTCCAGCTACCAGACCAACTTCCAGACTAGGTCTGCACTGGGACTTGAACCAGCGACTCTCTGGTTCGCCAATCCAAGTCTGAATGAAGACTGAGCTGTTTTTTCTTACTGTCTGTCAAAACACCAATGGATGTGCATTAAATGTGAACGTGCGTGTTTAAACCTGATGCTGCATCATTAAGACGATCCTCCTCTGCATGTGAAGTCTGGTGGACTTAATGTTGGAGGTTCATGACACAAAGACGCGTTTGATGAAGAGAAAGTTAAATGTGATTCTGAAACTGGTTTCAAACCACATTTTAGTTGCTTGCAATTTTAAGAATACAGACATCCTGACAGCCGAGTCTTTGTATCTAACGTTATGTTTCTGTTGCAGCAATCATCCATAAAATAGTCGAGCAGGAGAAATCAATCACTTTACCCTGTCCTCACCCTGTGGGTAAAGTGAAGTGGAGCAGAGAGAAGAATGGAAACAAAACTGACTTAATGACAGTTGAGGGTGAAAAGGAGACAAAACACATTTCAGACCCACATAAATATTACAGTTCATTAGCAGATAAATCTCTATACATAAAAAGAGTAGAGTTCTCAGACGATGGCAGATATTTGTGTAACGATGAAGCAGCTGTGGATCTGACGGTGATCCCACCAGGTAACATAGAACTTTAATAAAAACTTTTCAACATGACTCGATTTCTCTGCCCAGATTTTGTATTTTAGTTTAACATGGACCACAGACACACTTCAGTAATTTCAAAGAACTGTGCATTTTCATTTAAAAAAAATTGGGTTTGATTTTTCTTTTCAGTTATTTAAAAAATATATTTTTTACCTTTGTTAGTCTTTATTTAATGACAGTTTAGAATCCTCTGACTTTACTCTGCGTGATGCATTAATCGTAGCTCATAATAAAACCTGTTGTTTCCTCTGCACAGGAACAGTCGTTCTCGAGGCGACAGAGAGGACCAGCGTCACTCTGAAATGTCCTGGTGTTTTAGATGATCAAAAATGGTGGACAGAAGCTGGACCAATACCAAAACAAAGTCGGTTTAAGGTTTTTCGATTGGACAAGACGTTGATTATCACAAACCTTCAGGCTGCTGACTCTGGACTTTACTCCTGCGATGGAAAACCTGCTGCGTACCTGAACGTGATCAGAGATGATCCGTCTGACAGAGGTGAGAGGAACACATCAACAGGGCAGAAGTTAAGAGAAGTTATTTAAAAGAAGTCAGACAGATTCTTAGTAATCTACCTTTTCACCTTCTTGTCACAGATATTTAGAGATATGAGGACATTGATACCTCTCATATTTAACCTGTTTGACTTCCCCACTCACCGATATTGTTTTTTTTAACTCCATGTAAGCTTCCTCTTGATCAGACCTCTGACCCTTTTATTACACACAACTCTGATTGAAGCTAGGGCCCTACTGATATGTGATTTCTGGGGCCGATACAGACACGATATTAGGGATGGAAAAAAATCTGATACTGATCTATCGACAGATATCTTTGTTGGATCTTTAGAGATAGATATAGATAACACATTTTTTGAGTTGACCCCACAAATGCAGTTATCAAACACTTGTAGATCAGATTAATAATGAAGACAAGATGGTCACTAAACTGGAAAGTATCTGTTCATGTACGTGCATCACCGCTTAAGAGTGATGATGCTTTTTGTAATCCATATAGCGCCCTCTGCTGGTGACAGAGAACTGCGAGTGTAACACAAAGATACTCAAATGAAATGCTTTTTGACTCTTGAAGATATCTGGAATATCGGCGCATGTCTGAGATAGAATTAGCCGATGCCCATTGTAGCGTAACTGAAATCGAGCAGGGGTCCAATTGGGCGCCAGACAGACCCTTCAGTCTGTCAAAAAAGTCTCAGGGTGAATTTAATGTAAATTGGACATGCACTAAGGGAGAGATGTCAGAGTGACGGAGCGGCCCACAGTGGGCGCTCCTGAGCTGGTGGTGGGGAGGGGGTTTGGTGCCTTGCTCAGGGGCATCTCGGCAGTGCTCGGGAGGTGATCTGGCACCTCTCCAGCTACCAGACCAACTTCGATACTTGGTCCCCACCGGGACTTGAACCGGCGACCCTCCGGTTCCCAACCCAAGTCCCTACAAGTCCCTACAGACTGAGCTACTGCCGCCCCCAATAGCAAGTATTCCCACCTAAATTCAACACAAAACCACGCTACGAAATACAATTAAATCAAAGTTAATTTATACATCAAACATAAATTCAGGACAACAGAAATATTTCATATTTAAACAAAACATCTCATTACTAAAGGTCAAAGTCCATGATCTCAAGTTCATCAAAAACGAAGATTTAAACCAGTCCAGTGTTCTCAAAATATGAACATTGAAGAAAGAGAGGCGTTGAGGGTGTGTGTGTGTGAAGGTGTGTGAGCGGCTGTTTGGGCTGGGGGGAAGGAGAGATTGGAGACCAGAAGCAGGGGAAGTCTTGAGGTGAGTTAACACAGAGAGAGTGAGACGATATCACCTGTCCAGGTTTTGGTTCCTGAGAGGGGTTGCAGCGTTACCACTCCAATGATAATTTCATAACTGCCCGATCATCCACGAAGCTCCAGTCCATACCTCCAGAGCAAAGAAGGCAAAACAATCTGCCCACTCTAGGTTTTTATGAACGCTCCTCTCCTTTAATTGTTTGGCATCCAAGGACATTGCAAGCAGCCTGAACCCTCCTTCTCCAGTTGTCCAACACTCTACTGTGCAGCAATCCTCTGTCTCCTCTCACACACACTCTCCTTCTCAGGTGCAAACAATCATCAATTTGCCTCTCCTAGGCCACACCCCTTCCTCACAGTCCTCTGCTGTGCAGCTGGATGCAGACTGCACCCTGTCTGCTACACCATAGTCAAGCAATATGCTAATATCTAAGCTAAAGAAACAACAGAGCAGATGTGCACATACTCTTCCGTCTACAGAGCAATTGACTTAAAACTATCGGACATATATAAAAAAACTGAGATGGGTCCTAGTAACCACACTGCTGACAAAACGATGCCCATCACAAGACCTTAATGTAAACAAACAAACAAACAAAAGAGCAAACTATTAAAATGTAGATTGTTAGAAAACTCCAGCCGCTGTGTAGCTGAGCTCTTGGCATCAAGTTGATTTGACGTGCATTTTTCTACAGTCCGTCAGGCATTAACAGGGAATCAGGTGAAGATTTATCTGGCAGCAGAGGGCATGCCGGTCAGATGCTGAATGGTGCTGATGTAATGGCCATCTCAGTCACGCTGATGTGATTGGTTGATCTCAAATCACAAGCAATGTTTGGTTGAGGGTGACATTGAGCAATTGTTGATCGTACATCGTATGGAGGGCAAAATGATGGTACAAGTACGATAGTTATTGGACGTCTGGCAACACAGGTGATGTGGCTTCTGGCTGTGACCTCATATTAAACTAACACATATGAAATTGGTACAAATCTTGCAGTATAACGCTTAGCTAGAAATGAGACATTTGATTGTTAGATTCCTTTAACAATGATACCAAGATATGAGTATGAGTATGATTAAGAAAAAGCTAAAGACCCAGCTCTTTCATGAATACCTACTAAGTTAATGATGATGGTTTCGATATCATTGATGATGATGATGATGGTTGTCACGATTGTTTTTGTTTGATAATGAAGACTTATAAGATGGTTTCTATACTAATTAGAGCTCTCAAGAATTGCCGTCAATGTTGTGCTTTGCCTTTGGTCACTTCCTGTCAGCACCTGTGTGTCCAATCAGACTCAAAGCTGATTGTTTGCTCTTACTGACATTGTTCCCTTTTTCTAGATCCTTGCTTGTGTTGTACTTAGTCTCTGCTGTATGTCGCTTTGAATAAAAGCGTCTGCTAAGTGAATTGTAGAATTGTAGAATGACTGATACAGGGTTCAACAATATGAAACATGTTTTATGTAGTGTTATTATTATTATTACACTAGCCTCTTCATTCAACTGGTCGAAGTCGTGAGAAAACTTTATATTTGACACATCTAAAAAAAAAAAGACCGCAGCTTTTTTTCATTTCTCACGGTCAGCCCATGATCCTCTGAGCGAGAATTATTTTCTGTTTCCTGTATTATAACTGTTTTCTGTTTAACACTGAAGGTAACAAGGCTAAAACCACAAAACCACCTACAAGACAAACAGCAGCAACTGCAGCAGCAACAACTGTTCCATTAACAACAATGGCAACCAGTAACATGGCAACGACAAAGCAACAAAAGTCCAAGAACTAATCCACAGAAGATGAGGACAATAAGATTAAGTTGACCCTGATTTTAATATTGTCATTAAAAAAGTTTTAATTAAGAATTATTTCATAACCTTCTTGAGTCAAGATTACATTTTAGAAATTAGAAAATGAAGACTTATCAAAGCTACTTTAGTTGATGTACTACTCGTCCTTAAAGGAGCAATATGTAACTCTGACACCTAGTGTTTAAAATAGGTACTGCAGTCCAAACTAAAAACATTGTAGAGCGCTGTTTCCCCCTGCCCCCTCCTTTCTAGAATCGATGCTCACACAGGTTGTCATGTGGTGGACACTGAAGCTTCAGTGTTTAGCCAGCTCTGCATCAGTCTGTAAACCTTTCTGTGTTCTAACCTCTCTCCATTTTTCAAAAGCATCTCCAATATTGATCCTAGTTTGAGCACGTTTCTGCTCGTGGAGCTTATTAGAAACATGCAGAGGCTTTTTAGGTCGGGTACAATCACTTCTATCTGAACCATATCTTCCATCGCTACAACACCTGTTGGTTTGACCTGATAACTGGTCTTATATCTGGCAAACCGAAGGGTGTCCAAAAACCAGCTAGTGACTACTCGATGCACTGATTTGCACTGACATCATCAACTAATATTTCTAAAAAAAACTCACTGGAAAGAACATAGATAATATTTATTATGCATGGTGCTTCCTGGGGCTCTACTTGTTTTTAGCATTTGATTATTTCAGTGTACTGATTAAGGTTATACCATAAAGAAACTATCAAATTACATCCACACAGGTTTAGTCACACTGTTGTTGAATTAAAACAGTAAAGCCTGATTAGATTCTTAAATACGTTTTTCAAAGTGGTCAAACTGTTCTGTGATATATTTTGATTGAAGTGTTTGACTGCAACGTGAAAATGTGAATCTAGTCTTTAATTAAAATATTACAAAATCTATGTTTTCTTTTTCCCCACAAACTAAAAGGCCGGAAGACACAAGAAACAACTTTAACGACAACTTTAAACTCAACACAATCGGCAGACTCAGGTAAAGAAACGAGTGTTTCAAATTAACCATCACGACGGTTCGTACATCTCATGGCTCAGAAAATATAGAACCAACAAGTCTGACTTGTAAAGTTTTTAGTGTTTTGTTATTTTATGTTTTACTTTAATAATTATTCAAATACTGAATGAAAAGAACCTGCTCTGTGTACCATCGATTGAATTCGAGTTATTCATTCTGATTTGATTTTTCAGACCCCAAAGACATTCCTGGTTTGGTGTCATGGATGTATATCTTCATCACCGTCCTCATCATCATCCTCATCATTATAGTCACTGTCTACTGTAAAAAAAGAAGATTTAAAAAAGGAGGTAAATGAATGCTTCTTGTTAACAATATTGTCTATAATTCAAGCAGAATATGAGATATTTTAAATATAATTACACAATACAGAAGAAGAAAAACAAAAACGGGGGACGATCCAAATAAAAAAACGAGAAAAAGAATCTGGATGAAATTCTGGCCGAGAAGACGGTAAAGGTACTTAATGCCGTGTGTGCGAGATGAAAAAAATACACAACATCCTGGACAGGGAGCAGTCAAATAATCGTGGTAGCACACACTTCAGGATTATTTGGACATATTTGCCACCAACCCCCGAATTGAGCCACTATTTGTATTTTTCCTTGCAGAGCAGCAAACGAAACTCACTTTCACGATCAGTTGTTGAATGTTTGGAGATCCAAATGAATCCCGACCGTCTGGGAGCTCGGCTCAGATTTCAGCTTTACTATGCCTTCATGTTAAAATACACAAAAAGACATGAATGCAAATATTTAAAAAAAAGAACTCACTTCAAATTGAGCTTCTCAGCCGTCAGACAAAAGAGGCCATGTGGCACCCACAAAAGCTTTAAAAACTTCCTACCAATTTGCAACAAGGAGGGGGTTTATAATCAGACTGCTTAAATTAATCCCTTAATTATGAGCGACATCAGGGGTGCTGGTGGCGCAAAGGTTAGTGCGCGCACCCCATGTATGGAGGCTATAGCCTTCCAAGCGGGCGGCCCAGGTTCGCATCCAACCTGTGGCTCCCTTCCCGCATGTCGTTCCCTACTCTCTCCCTGATTTCCAACTCTATCCTCGGTCCTATCTCTCCATTAAACGCACAAAAAGCCCCCCCCCCCAAAAAAAAATTATGAGTGACATCAATCCTTTTATTAAAGCAGCAAGTTTACAGTAAGCCTACAACATGCTCATAAAGCAAGAGTTCATCTTACCTCAGCTGGTTTTGAACTCAATAGAAAAAGAAAAACCGTTGAATTCTTCTTCATCTTAAAGTCCGACTTGGTACAGTCCAGATTACCTGTCATGTCCGCCTTTTTCTTTGCAGGTAAAAAAGAAGAAGCTCTTTATGAAGAAATACCGGATGTATTGTTTCATCCAAAAAATGGTGAGAAAAGTTATTTTTATTTTATAGAGAAAGACAAACTTGCTGTTTCTGGGATGACCAAGAATGTTGTAAAGATATAAAAGCAGCAGTGATGGAAAAAAACAAAACAAAGCTCAGTCAGCTGTCTAAAGCGAGGTCCAATCTGGCTTTGGTTTTAAAAAACCCTTACTCCTGCATCGGAGACACATTACGTGGAGATTGCACAGGTAACAGTTAGCTCCTTAAATGCGGGAAACATATTTAGGTTTCAAGATTCTAAACCTAAATCCCACCAAATGAACCTGCCAAACAGACAAGACTTATTCTTTTCCATTTGCACAGTTGACGCAGTCGAATGAAAGCCCATATTTTTTATTGGAGAAACCGGAAACACCCGAGAACAACAACGACGTGACGTCTGCAGTTTGAGCGGAAAATTCTTCAGTTGTCGATAAAACCTGCTTCTTCAAGAGTTGGTGCCTTGTTTCCACTAGAGACTGTAAATAATAAAGTTTGAAGTGACTTCACCCGTCTGTTCCTGCAGGGGGCACTGAAGTCCCATCGATGGCGGTCTCCATGCTGGAAATGCTGTCTCAGTCTAACTTTCAGTCAACCTAAAGACTGGCTGAGAGCTGGAGCCGAGGCGGGTTTTAAACCTCCTGACAAACCGTTACACCGCGCCCGCTTGTCAATCAGGTCAGCTACACGCCTTAATGTGAATAACTCTTATCCTTCATCAAATCAAAACCTATGAGTCATCAAAACATTCACCTCCCGTACAGTGTGTGCTGATCGAGACATGAGCTAATCAGACCTATTTGTTTTTTTGAATAAGGCTGTAAACATGTTAATCTCTGCTGTAAAAACAGGCTTTTTAGAATAGGTGTGTGTGACTTCCTGTGCTTCTGCAGCCAGCCTCTAGTGGACACTCGAGGAACTGCAGGCTTCATTTTTTAACACCAGAGGTTGCTGCTTGGTTTCCACTTACGTTTATGTCCGGAGGCAAGTCAAATGGAAGTCCATTCATTCCTATGGGAATCTCTGTGCTATCTGATGTGCCTGCGAAACTCCTCCCCTATATAAAATGTCTTTATCAGTTTTGTATTATATACTGTCAGATTTGTCAGCTGTCATCCTCTTTGTCAGTTTGTTTAAACAAACACAATTAGCCCCTCCCCCATGGCTTCAGGTAGCTTCTGTCAGGTTTCTATACATCTGTAAAGAAATGCACGTCCTTGCGTTTGGACACGAGGAGGAATCATCCGTATATTTACGTATCTACGGACACCGGACACATATTTAAGTGGAAACACATGTCTACCATTTCCTCTGACGTTTTGCCACGCTGTGAAGCTAAAACACGTCATTATTTGTTTTTTAAAAGAAAAAAAAATAAAAGCAAATTTTTCCATTCGTTAGAAAGTGGCTGAGTGCAAACAGTAGTTGTTTTCTGAAAGTGTTTTCTAAATGACCTGTAAATAAAAACATTCCTTTTTCTATTCCTACGAGGCAAAACATTTTCTTTCTTTATTTGACATGGACATACAGTAAAAACATTGTATCTGTAACATTTAACCACACACAAGGAGGCTTTGGGAAGGTACGGATAGAAAGAAGGAAAACGAAGGAGGGAAATAAAGATGGATACTTGAATGGATTGGGTTTGTATATAGTCGTCTTCGTTCATCAGTGGTGGTGAATTGCAGAGGAGACGTTTAGCCTGTAACAGTTTATCATCATAACATGGAAATAAATAAGTGCAACTTTTAATAAATGATAAGGTTACAGAGAGGAAACAAATACGTAATGAAGAAACACTCATTTATGTCAATTTGTTTTTCACATTTACATTTATTTTGGCAACATAAAAAAGTGTTAGCATTTTAGCTAACTTTGAGTACTTTAAGTACAGCTATGGTTAGCAGCAGTGCTCATAAAACATAATTTTTCATTAAAACAACGTTAGCACATCTTAAAGAGAGGAAAACACGACATATCATAGTTTATGAGTCAAAGTCAGGCAGGATTTTAAAAATGTGCGTCGAGGAAGACTTCTGACCTCAGTGTGACTTTTCAGTCGATAACCCTTTTCACACAAATGGAAATCTCCTGAAAGACTCCGGAGATTTGGCTACCTGGAGGGGCCTTAGGCTATATGTGAACGTAAACAGCCGCATTTTTCGCGCAGACTTTACCCAGAGTTTCTCTAGTTTCTCCTAGTATTTTTTCCCCAGAAAGTCCGAGTGAGCAGATGTCTGAACGCGGCAGCATATACTCCGGAGATTTCAACTCGAGCCAATGGGAAGAGAATGACATTTATATAGTGACTGCCGAAAGTGTCTGCACGCGATCACTACCATCTCCGTGCACGTAATTAAACGGCTCCATTATGTTTTCTGTTCTTCAGTATATTGTTCTCCTCTCTTTTGTGGATGTTGTCATTCCATTGGACTACAAATAGCATTGATATAAATAGAAAAATTCTCATTATAACGTCGCGTAGCGGACTCTGTTGCTTCGGCCGCTACTTCCGCGTTGTTTATTTACGTCACGTCTTACCTCAGCAAATCCCCCGATCCCCCTCCCCTCTGACAGGGATAGTCCCCCACTGTGAGGAACATATGTGAACGGCTAGGTCGGGAGAATCTCTGGAGCAGTCCTCCTGTAATTATCTATTCATAATCCGGAGTGCACATGTGAAAATGGCTTTTGATGGTGTGGCGTAATACTAACCAGCATCCGTTACGTGACACGACACTTCACACTCTGCATGAAACATGACAAAGGTGATGTTCCACCCTTCACACATTGAAGCTAGCTCTGTGGTTTGTGTGTTCTAACCCTAACCCTATCACCTTGTGATACTTGTAAAAGTATTTTTAAAACATCAGTAGGTTCTCACCGCTTTAAGGTCACGTTTGTTCTGTATTTCAAAGTGGACGATCATTTTTTTTTTTTTAATGGAGAGATAGGACAGCGGATAGAGCTGGAAATCAGGGAGAGACAGTTGGGAATGACATGCGAAAAAGGAGCCTCAGGCTGGATTCGAACCCGGACCGCCTGCTTGGAAGACTATGGCCTCCATACATAACCACTTTTCCACCAGCACCCCTAAAGTGGACGTTCATGTCTGTAAAGTGGCGAAACGTCTCGTTCTGGTGACCTTCAAGTATACGTCAGAACTGTTTAATGATCCTGTCAGATAACATGAAACTAAATCAAAGTTTTTTCTTTTTCTCTCCTGGTTTCGGAGCCTGTTCTAAATGATGCATGTTCTGTTTATCTGTCTGCTAAAGGCTTTATGTGCGATTTTTTGATCCAGCAGATGTCGCCCTTGAGCACCAGCATGAAACCAAAACAACTCGCGGTGCATGGTTGTGTTAGCATGCTAATGCTAGCAATCTTTATTATGCTCGTATCTTCACACTGCATGTAAATTTACCCGAAATGAGCGTGATCTAGAAACGCAGTTAAGCAGTGAGTACAGTATGTTATTCTTCTTTTTCCCTCAATTAAACAACTTTAATTCGTGAGGGGAGTAGTCAGCCTGCCGTCCCGGCGATGTAAACAAACAGAAAATATGACTCGGAAAACATCACAGACAGTGGGACTCGGGTGTTACACCCATTGTAGACAGTCATTACTCAGAGTTATTTTCAGAGGATATACTTGATTTCTATTATGATTAAGTGTGAAAATATAAAGCCTTTACAGAGCTCAACCAGCCTGAGTCATTTAAGCTGCCCATCATTTTGATAAACCCACACTCACACTTCCTTCATCCTTTTTTATTTTTAGCCTTTTGCTGCGATGCAGACTGATTCACCTTTTATCTTCTGCACACGTTAAAGAAACTCACCCACCTTCGGGTTTCACTAAAAGTGTTTTATCCCTCATTGATTGAACGTCCTCCTCACTATATTTTCAACTGTACCTTTAATTTGTAGAAGGACGGAATATCGACCAGAAGAGAGGTTTATAGAGAGCTGTACAACACTCCTAATCTGAACTTTTCAAAGACATGTTAAAGCCATAGACTGTAAATATTACTGGACGAACCCTGACCCGTCTGTTACATAGGCAACAAATGAGTCCAATCGAGGGCCGCATCCATATTGGATTTGCAGTCTCAACCTAACTTTGGATCAACCTAGCCACAGCAGTAAGGCGGGACCGGCAGGATTTAACTCTGCCCATTCAGCTCGACGTTAGCAGTCCACTTCACAGCATAGCTAACGGCTAAACTGCTATCATCCCCTATTCCTGCTCGTCCTGAGAAAACTCTATAAACAGTAAGTTAACTTTTCTACAACACAGTTAAAACGAATTATCTTCAACCCAAATATTTTATTAAAGTCTTAAAGCTACACTTTTTTAAATATACAATTATGGTTATTAGTTATTTGTCAGAGCAGTTACTAGACTTTGTCAGGGTTAGCAGAGAAATACATTAGTAAAGTTTTATCCATAGACTGTAAATAAATATGAGACATCCAGAAGAAATCAATATTACAAAGCATACAGTTCATGTTACTGTTCTGACAAAAAGAGGAATGTCTGTGTCTTATATTAACTGATGTCAACAGTGATGTGGGTGAACATGACAATTGAAAAATAATTATTTAGTATTTATTATAAGACATTTGATTTAGAAATGTAGTCTTCCCAGATCAATATCACATAATATCAACTTCTCCCATCTAAACTGGACAAAGGGTTTTAAAATGGGAAGAAAATAGTTTGATTGCAAGTTGTTTGGAGGAGATCTATTTTTATTTGAACAGTATGAATACAGTCTTCCAAGGTGCAAACCCTCCTCCTCCTCCTGAAGCCTGTGGAGCTCCTTGATGTACTGACATCTTATCTGCTGGCCATCTTCTCTCACCAGAACTTTGACTGTTGAAATGTCATTCTGAAGAAGCTTGAGCATGTGACATGGATCCAGGAGAACATGGACTTTTAGTGAGGGGTCTTCAGGATGGCAAAGAAAGAGAGAAAATATCAGTTATTCATTAAATCATTTGTTTGTTCTCATCTATTTTTCTGTATTCATCTGTGTGTAAGAGCACATTTATAAATTCAACAGTGTACTACCCAGACAACAAAGGTACAGTATTCAGGTAATCAACATCTATTCAAAGTTAAGAAGTTAAACCTTATTGTAATCATGCTATTTTCAGCTCTCTCACTCACACAATGATATTCCACATCAAATTGCTTCAGATTTTGTGTGAGGAAAAATTAAGCAGTTTATTGTGGATAGTACTTCATCTTAACATGAAACAAATATAACCTGAATTATTTAAATCATTAACAGTCTCTGTGCTTTAGTACAGAACATACAGTAACTCATCTGTTATTAACATGAGCTCAGTACATGGCTGTATTCTTCAAACTATTTCTTGTACTTTATATATATTAGGGCTGGGCACGTTAACACGTTATTTTCGCGTTAACTAATTAATCAATTATCGCCGACAATTATTTTATCTCCCATTAACGCAGTTTTTATTATTTATTTTCTTATTGTAAAAGTCTGTTGCTCACTGGCTTTTATTTTGTAAAATTCCATCGTGAGCGAGCCTAGTATGTTGCTTACTGCTGCGGCGCTCACAGGAAAGAGGAAACAGCCAGAAAATAATTGGCGGATAATCAAGCATGGAGAAGAGTATGGAAATTTTACATGGCCATTTTCATTTTAAAGTTCTTCCAGACGGCGCAGTCGACAGAGCCGAAGTTATTTGTAACCACTGCGAAGTTGAATTTTCTTATCACCGGAGTACTTGATAAGTACTCCAAAATATGTTGCAGCCAGAAACTCAGGCGGACGCTGAAAGGTCGTTTCACTTGTCTTCACTTTATTTAAGCGTTTAACAAAGACCCAGTACCTTCATTCACTCTGCCTACGAGTCTCTTCAGCTGCTGAATAATAACTACAGCTTTCTTGCTAACTCCGGAGCATCACAACAACAACACTCTTCTTCTCTGAACTCCTGCATGTCACTGTTTCTCACGCACAGACTCCACCTAGTGGTGCAGATTATGCAGCGCATTTAATTAATAACATGTCAACATCAACTGCTTGAATAATGTTGCAGTTCAGAAAAATACATTAACATTAGCAACTTTGAAGATGAATTCAAAAGATTATAAACTAAAGAATTTCAAAATGACAAGTACAACAAAAATGTGTTTGTGGGGTCCCCGATAACCAAACAATAAACATCGATGTTCTCAATTGACCTGTCACACTCTCCCCCACTTTAAAAATGGCTTCCCGACATTTTCATTATACCTCTTAGCCTAAAACGTTTCTGGGCAGGTTTTTTTTAATATAACAAACAGAATGACATTATGCCCTTGCAGTGGCAATAATCTTTAGTTTTGTATTTATTTGCTTTGATTACATTGTTTAAGTTGAGAAGTACATTTACAATAAAAGTGCGCTATACACTACTTTTGAATTCATTATTGGATTTTGCGTATAACAATATCACAGGAACTCATGCGATTAACGCAATTAAAACTTTTAATCGTTGCCCAGCCCTAATATATATACACTTTATAACTTATTTTCATTACATATGTTATTTATATCTTTTATATTTCTACTGCTATATTCTGTGTAAGAGCATCTGTAACGATTAAGAACTATATTAATAACCAGATTAAATTTCCCTGAACTCGTAAAAAGTTATTTTTAATTTTTATTTGGTAACAGTTTGCACAAATCTTAAGACACTTCGTCAACCATGTAACGTTAATGTCATCCTCTATAACCTACTCAGCATATTAGGTTCAGTTGAGTTAAGTTTATGTTACTGACGGATAATTACTACACAAAGTTTGTTTTTTAATATCGACATTTACGTGGAGTATTACATTCATCATAACGTCAGATAACCATATTTACAGTCTGCGGTTAACCACCGAGGTGAACCTTTAGCTTCTAACATCACAAACTTATTATTTTCAACATCTTAACAAACATTTCTAAACCATTGACCGTAAATAATGGGCTACACTGAGTACAGTTAGCCGACTGGTTTACAAGCTAGCCCTGTAAATATAAATACCGACACATGAGTATGTAGTATATATAACACTACTATATCACTTACCGAAAAAAACTGAAGCATCAACTTCTTGGATGCTCTGTTAACCGTACAGCAAGCCGTGTATGTTGTCAGATATGTGTTAAACAAACTCTCCAGACGAAGTAAAAAAGAGGAGAAATCAGACGGATCAAGCTGTTAGCCTCCTGACCTGCTGACCTGACTGACAGATGCAGCGCGCAGAGCTGTCAATCAAATCTGCCACAACCCTTCTATGGGCATAGTCGTTTTCCTTAATAGAATAAAATCCGACGAGTTATAAAAAAATTCAAACACAGTGTGAGGAGAAGGGGCCGTCAACTTATCAGATATATCTCGTTTTTTGAACCAGGCTGTAAACATGTTGATTCCTGTGGTAAAAACAGGCTTTTTTGGCTGGGGGCTTATGGCACTTCCGGCGCTTCTGCAGCCAGCCTCAAGTGGAACCTCGAGGAACTGCAGTTTTTTGTACTTCCGCATTGGCTTCATCTTTCGAGACCGGAGGTTGCCCCTTGGTATTAAGCTCCTGGTAGCTAGCAGTTAGCAATAAATGACTTCCTGCCATGACGTCCTTTTCTGTGCATTGCCTTTGTTTACTGTCTAATGTAATTAACAGTGAAAACACATTGGCTGTTTGTGAAACATTCTTTTAAGGGATATTTCACGTTGACCAAATTCAGTCAAGCTTTACCATAGACTGTACAAAACATGAACGTAGTCTCAGTGACGTCACCCACCCATACTGAAGCCAGAGAATGGTGGTCGCCATATTGGAAAAGTTGACTCTACCTATCTTTAGATGAATTTGGAAAACGGGCAAAAAGGCGGAGCAGAGGTGGGGCTTAAACCTCCTGGGAAACAACAACGTGTTCTCCTGTCGGTCAACACAGCCACACCCCTAATTAAGAGACGAGCTCTAGAGATCAAACCTGTTTCTGTATCAGGCTGTGGACATGTTTATTTCTGCTGTAAACATTTTAACATAGGACCTAATGGAGAATCCTCCGTTTTTGGAGCCAGTCTAAAGTGGACACTGGAGGAACTGCAGTGTTTTTGATCTTCTGCGTTGACTTTTGGAGGTTTCAGCACAAGTTCTCCAGACAGGGTCACTGAAAAAGTCTGAGTGAATTGACACATTTTAACCAGTAGGTGGTGCTCAAGGGTCTCAGACGCAGCTTGCAGTTGGAAGAGGCCATAAGAATCAAAAGAAGCTGCAGCAGCTTCAGGTCACAGCTGCCGGCTCTCACACACTCTAGTTTGTTTATTGTTCTTTTTATCAGATATACAAATATCAATGCAGTTATAAATGAAGCCACTTCAGTGGAAGTGCAATAGTGATGATGGTGTTAATGTGTCTGACAATGAGTGAGTTGATTGTTTTCACGTTTGTTGTCATTTTCCCTGACCTGTCAGCATCCAACAGATTTAATGCAGCTTTGGTCACATAACGATTTTACTTTTAAGACATGACTTCACATCTTTCAGAAAGGTAAACACTCATTATGAGTCCATACCTGAGGCGCTGACTGTGGTGGGTGAAACATTCAGAGAAGAGGAAACATCAGCGCTCATTAACCACAGATTGAAACAGTCACAGACTCTCTCATAACTTACCAATGTGGGTGTTTAGGGTAGAGGAACACACTCCCGCTAGCACGGAGACGGTCAAGTTCCTGTTCTCTTCTATCAGAAACTGTGCTCACTTTGTGACAGGAGTCGGTACGAAGATGAAGGTGATCATCAGCTGCTGCCTGTTTGCCTTCCTCCTGAGCTGTAACCTCACTGCAGGTAAGACTGCCCTGTTTCTCACCATTACTTTGAAGCGTGTTGTGTAGACTTTTGTGTAGAGTTTTCTGAGTTGAAATGAATCTGAAATGTGAATCAAACTTTCATGAGGAATTGAGCCGCTGATGTAAGCATAAGAAAGGTTATTTCAGGAAGTAAAAAAAACAGCCCGGATAGATTCAGTGGTAACGTACCTACACCGTAATATTTACATAAATGTGGAATATTTTTTAATGTGTTATTCTCAGAAGAAGATATCCTCCATTAATTATAAGAGGGAGATTACATTTGACGCTGTGTTGTAGATCAAGCTACACGCTGCACACACACACACACGATCCTGTGGATGCACTGATGGCGAGCACTCTTGAGCTAGTGGGGGGCGGGGGTTTGGTGCCTTGCTCAAGGTCACATCGGCAGTACTCAGGAATTGATCTGACACCTCTCCAGCTACCAGACCAACTTCCAGACTAGGTCTGCACTGGGACTTGAACCAGCGACTCTCTGGTTCGCCAATCCAAGTCCCTAGAGACTGAGCTGTTTTTTCTTACTGTCTGTCAAAACACCAATGGACGTGCATTAAACGTGAACGTGCGTGTTTAAACCTGATGCTGCATCATTAAGATGATCCTCCTCTGCATGTGAAGTCTGGTGGACTTAATGTTGGAGGTTCATGACACAAAGACGCGTTTGATGAAGAGAAAGTTAAATGTGATTCTGAAACTGGTTTCAAACCACATTTTAGTTGCTTGCAATTTTAAGAATACAGACATCCTGACAGCCGAGTCTTTGTATCTAACGTTATGTTTCTGTTGCAGCAATCATCCATGAAATAGTCGAGCAGATGAAATCAATCACTTTACCCTGTCCTCACCCTGTGGGTAAAGTGAAGTGGAGCAGAGAGAAGAATGGAAACAAAACTGACTTAATGACAGTTGAGGGTGAAAAGGAGACAAAACACATTTCAGACCCATATAAATATTACAGTTCATTAGCAGATAATTCTCTACAGATACGGAGAGTAAAGTTCTCAGACGATGGCAGATATTTGTGTAACGATGAAGCAGCTGTGGATCTGACGGTGATCCCACCAGGTAACATCGAACTTTAATAAAAACTTTTCTACATGACTCGATTTCTCTGCCCAGATTTTGTGTTTTAGTTTAACATGGACCACAGACACACTTAAGTAAAGAACTGTGTATTTTGATTTAAAAAAATTGGGTTTGATTTTTCTTTTCAGTTATTTAAAAAATATATTTTTTACCTTTGTTAGTCTTTATTTAATGACAGTTTAGAATCCTCTGACTTTACTCTGCGTGATGCATTAATCGTAGCTCATAATAAAACCTGTTTTGTTTCCTCTGCACAGGAACAGTCGTTCTCGAGGCGACAGAGAGGACCAGCGTCACTCTGAAATGTCCTGGTGTTTTAGATGATCAAATATGGTGGAAAGAAGCTGGACCAATACCAAAACAAAGTCGGTTTGAGGTTTTTCGATTGGACAAGACGTTGATTATCACAAACCTTCAGGCTGCTGACTCTGGACTTTACACCTGCGATGGAGAACCTGCTGCGTACCTGAACGTGATCAGAGATGATCCGTCTGACAGAGGTGAGAGGAACACATCAACAGGGCAGAAGTTAAGAGAAGTTATTTAAAAGAAGTCAGACAGATTCTTAGTAATCTACCTTTTCACCTTCTTGTCACAGATATTTAGAGATATGAGGACACTGATACCTCTCATATTTATCCTGTTTGACTTCCCCAGACTCACCGATATTGTTTTTTTTAACTCCATGTAAGCTTCCTCTTGATCAGACCTCTGACCCTTTTATTACACACAACTCTGATTGCAGCTAGGGCCCTACCGATATGTGATTTCTGGGGCTGATACAGATACCGATATTAGGGATGAAAAAAAATCTGATACCGATCTATCGACAGATATCTTTGTTGGATCTTTAGAGATAGATAACACATTTTTTGAGTTGACCCCACAAATGCAGTTATCAAACCCTTGTAGAAAAGATTAATAATTAAGACAAGATGGTCACTAAACTGGAAAGTATCTGTTCATGTACGTGCATCACCACTCAAGAGTGATGATGCTTTTTGTAATCCATATAGCGCCCTCTGCTGGTGACAGAGAACTGCTAGTGTAACACAAAGATACTCAAATGAAATGCTTTTTGACTCTTTAAGATATCTGGAATATCGGTGCATGTCTGAGATAGAATTAGCCGATGCCCATTGTAGCGTAACTGAAATCGAGCAGGGGTCCAATTGGGCACCAGACAGACCCTTCAGTCTGTCAAGAAAGTCTCAGGGTGAATAGCAAGTATTCTCACCTAAATTCAACACAAAACCACGCTACGAAATACAATTAAATCAAAGTTCATTCATACATTAAACATAAATTCAGGACAACAGAAATATTTCATATTTAAACAAAACATCTCTCAACTAAAGGTCAAAGTCCATGATCTCAAGTTCATCAAAAACGAAGATTTAAACCAGTCCAATGTTCTCATAAAAAATGTGAATATTAAAGAAAGAGTGGGGTTGAGGGTGTGTGTGTGTGTGTGTGAAGGTGTGTAAGTGGCTGTTTGGGCTGGGGGGAAGGAGCAATTGGAGACCAGAAGCAGGGGAAGTCTTGAGGTGAGGTAACACAGAGAGAGAGAGTGAGACGTTATCACCTGTCCAGGTTTTGGTTCCTGAGAGGGGTTGCAGCGTTACCACTCCAATGATAATTTCATAACTGCCCGATCATCTACGAAGCTCCAGTCCATACCTCCAGAGCAAAGAAGGCAAAACAATCTGCCCACTCTAGGTTTTTATGAACGCTCCTCTCCTTTAATTGTTTGGCATCCAAGGACATTGCAAGCAGCCTGAACCCTCCTTCTCCAGTTGTCCAACACTCTACTGTGCAGCAATCCTCTGTCTCCTCTCACACACACTCTCCCTCTCAGGTGCAAACAATCATCAATTTGCCTCTCCTAGGCCACACCTTTTCCTCACAGCCCTCTGCTGTGCAGCTGGATGCAGACTGCACCCTGTCTGCTACACCATGGTAAGCGATATGCTAATATCGGCCGATAAATAAAGACACACATTATTTTCTGTTTAACACTGAAGGGAACGAGGCTGAACCCACAAAACCACCTACAAGACAAACAGTAGCAACGACAACTGTTCCATTAACAACACGGGCAAACAGTAACATGGCAACGACAACGAAAGAAAAGTCCAACAACGAATCCACAGAAGACGAGGATAATAGTAAGTGGACCCTGATTTTAATACTGTCATTAAAGAGACGTTTACACGAAAACAATCCACTGAAAACTGAAACGTTATAAGTTGGTGTTTTCCAAAAAAGTTCTGCGCTCAGACGACATTTTGATAACCGCTGCGCACACGCGTCCTCAAAACAACGAAAAAACGCTGCAGTGTTCATGCCAGGCCAGTAGTTGGCGTAGTAGTTGTAACTGTGTAATGAAACAACAGAGCATGTGCACATACTCTTCCGTCTACAGAGCAATTGACTTAAAACTATCGGACATATTTTAAAAAACAGAGACGGGTCCTAGTAACCACACTGCTGACAAAACGATGCCCATCACAAGACCTTAATGTAAACAAACAAACAAACAAAAGAGTAAACTATTAAAGTGTAGATTGTTAGAAAACTCCAGCCGCTGTGTAGCTGAGCTCTTGGCATCAAGTTGATTTGACGTGCATTTTTCTACAGTCCGTCAGGCATTAACAGGGAATCAGGTGAAGATTTATCTGGCAGCAGAGCGACGGGCGTGCCGGTCAGATGCTGAATGGTGCTGATGTAATGGCCATCTCAGTCACGCTGATGTGATTGGTTGATCTCAAATCACAAGCAATGTTTGGTTGAGGGTAACATTGAGCAATTGTTGATCGTACATCGTATGGAGGGCAAAATGATGGTATAAGTACGATAGTTATTGGACATCTGGCAACACAGGTGATGTGGCTTCTGGCTGTGACCTCATATTAAACTAGCACATATGAAATTAGTACAAATCTTGCAGTGTAACGCTTAGCTAGAAATGAGACATTTGATTGTTAGATTCCTTTAACAATGATACCAAGATATGAGTATGATTAAGAAAAAGCTAAAGACCCAGCTCTTTCATGAATACCTACTAACTTAATGATGATGGTTTCGATATCATTGATGATGATGATGATGATCGTTGTCACGATTGTTTTTGTTTGATAACGAAGACTTATAAGATGGTTTCTATACTAATTAGAGCTCTCAAGAATTGCCGTCAATGTTGTGCTTTGCCTTTGGTCACTTCCTGTCAGCACCTGTGTGTCCAATCAGACTCAAAGCTGATTGTTTGCTCTTACTGACATTGTTCCCTTTTTCTAGATCCTTGCTTGTATTGTACTTAGTCTCTGATGTACGTCGCTTTGAATAAAAGTGTCTGCAAAGTGAATTGTAGATTGTAGAATGACTGATACAGGGTTCAACAATATGAAACATGTTTTATGTAGTGTTATTATTATTATTACACTAGCCTCTTCATTCAACTGGTCCAAGTCGTGAGAAAACTTTATATTTGACACATCTAAAAAAAAAAAAAGACCGCAGCTTTTTTTCATTCCTCACAGTCAGCCCATGATCCTCTGAGCGAGAATTATTTTCTGTTTCCTGTATTATAACTGTTTTCTGTTTAACACCGAAGGTAACAAGGCTAAAACCACAAAACCACCGACAAGACAAACAGCAGCAACTGCAGCAGCAACAACTGTTCCATTAACAACAATGGCAACCAGTAACATGGCAACGACAAAGCAACAAAAGTCCAAGAACAAATCCACAGAAGATGAGGACAGTAAGAGTAAGTTGACCCTGATTTTAATACTGTCATTAAAAAAGTTTTAATTAAGAATTATTTCATAACCTTCTTGAGTCAAGATTACATTTTAGAAATCAGAAAATGAAGACTTATCAAAGCTACTTTAGTTGATGTACTACTCGTCCTTAAAGGAGCAGGATGTAACTCTGACACCTAGTGTTTAAAATAGGTACTGCAGTCCAAACTAAAAACATTGTAGAGCGCTGTTTCCCCCTGCCCCCTCCTTTCTAGAATCGATGCTCACACAGGTTGTCATGTGGTGGACACTGAAGCTTCAGTGTTTAGCCAGCTCTGCATCGGTCTGTAAACCTTTCTGTGTTCTAACCTCTCTCCATTTTTCAAAAGCATCTCCAATATTGATCCTAGTTTGAGCACGTTTCTGCTCGTGGAGCTTATTAGAAACATGCAGAGGCTTTTTAGGTCGGGTACAATCACTTCTATCTGAACCATATCTTCCATCGCTGCACACCTGTTGGTTTGACCTGATAACTGGTCTTATATCTGGCAAACCGAAGGGTGTCCAAAAACCAGCTAGTGACTACTCAATGCACTGATTTGCACTGACATCATCAACTAATATTTCTAAAAAAAACTCACTGGAAAGAACATAGATAATATTTATTATGCATGGTGCTTCTTGGGGCTCTACTTGTTTTTAGCATTTGATTATTTCAGTGTACTGATCAAGGCCATACCATAAAGAAACTATCAAATTACATCCACACAGGTTTAGTCACACTGTTGTTGAATTAAAACAGTAAAGCCTGATTAGATTCTTAAATACGTTTTTCAAAGTGGTCAAACTGTTCTGTAATATATTTTGATTGAAGTGTTTGACTGCAACGTGAAAATGTGAATCTAGTCTTTAATTAAAATATTACAAAATCTATGTTTTCTTTTCCCCCACAAACTAAAAGGCCGGAAGGCACAAGAAACAACTTTAACAACAACTTTAAACTCAACACAATCGGCAGACTCAGGTAAAGAAACGAGTGTTTCAAATTAACCATCACGACGGTTCGTACATCTCATGGCTCAGAAAATATAGAACCAACAAGTCTGACTTGTAAAGTATTTAGTGTTTTGTTATTTTATGTTTTACTTTAATAATTATTCAAATACTGAATGAAAAGAACCTGCTCTGTGTACCATCGATCAAATTCGAGTTATTCATTCTGATTTGATTTTTCAGACCCCAAAGACATTCCTGGTTTGGTGTCATGGATGTATATCTTCATCACCGTCCTCATCATCATCCTCATCATCATCCTCATCATTATAGTCACTGTCTACTGTAAAAAAAGAAGATTTAAAAAAGGAGGTAAATGAATGCTTCTTGTTAACAATATTGTCTATAAATCAAGCAGAATATGAGATATTTAAATATAATTACACAATACAGAAGAAGAAGAACAAAAACGGGGGACGATCCAAATAAAAAAACGAGAAAAAGAATCTGGATGAAATTCTGGCCGAGAAGACGGTAAAGGTGCTTAATGCCATGTGTGCGAGATGCAAAAAATACACAACATCCTGGACAGGGAGCAGTCAAATAATCGTGGTGGCACACACTTCAGGATTATTTGGACATATTTGCCACCAACCCCCGAATTGAGCCACTTTTAGTATTTTTCCTTGCAGAGCAGCAAACGAAACTCACTTTCTCGATCAGTTGTTGGATGTTTGGAGATCCAAATGAATCCCGACCGTCTGGGAGCTCGGCTCAGATTTCAGCTTTACTATGCCTTCATGTTAAAATACACAAAAAGACATGAATGCAAATATTTAAAAAAAAGAACTCACTTCAAATTGAGCTTCTCAGCCGTCAGACAAAAGAGGCCATGTGGCACCCACAAAAGCTTTAAAAACTTCCTACCAATTTGCAACAAGGAGGGGGTTTATAATCAGACTGCTTAAATTAATCCCTTAATTATGAGCGACATCAGGGGTGCTGGTGGCGCAAAGGTTAGTGCGCGCACCCCATGTATGGAGGCTATAGCCTTCCAAGCGGGCGGCCCAGGTTCGCATCCAACCTGTGGCTCCCTTCCCGCATGTCGTTCCCTACTCTCTCCCTGATTTCCAACTCTATCCTCTGTCCTATCTCTCCATTAAACGCACAAAAAGGCCCCCCCCAAAAAAAAAAATTATGAGTGACATGAATCCTTTTATTAAAGCAGCAAGTTTACAGTAAGCCTACAACATAAAGCAAGAGTTCATCTTACCTCAGCTGGTTTTGAACTCAATAGAAAAAGAAAAACCGTTGCATTCTTCTTCATCTTAAAGTCCGACTTGGTACAGTCCAGATTACCTGTCGTGTCCGCCTTTTTCTTTGCAGGTAAAAAAGAAGAAGCTCTTTATGAAGAAATACCGGATGTATTGTTTCATCCAAAAAATGGTGAGAAAAGTTATTTTTATTTTATAGAGAAAGACAAACTTGCTGTTTCTGGGATGACCAAGAATGTTGTAAAGATATAAAAGCAGCAGTGATGGAAAAAACAAAACAAAGCTCAGTCAGCTGTCTAAAGCAAGGTCCAATCTGGCTTTGGTTTTAAAAAACCTTGGTGTAAAAAGAAGCCGTATAAGTTAATGTCAGCTGGTTCTGTATAATAATGCTTGTTGGTTAAATTTTTTAGACAGATTAAACCAAAATGATCCCACTTATTCCACCATCTCTGAGCTTCCTCTGATGGAGAAGCCAACTGGTAATACTTTTACGTTTACACTGAAAATGTTTGTTAAACCAAATATTCCTGGTAAAATACAGAATATTTTTTCATGTTTTCTTGCAGACACAATTCTACCTAATGAGTCCCCTTACTCCTGCATCGGAGACACGTTACGTGGAGATTACACAGGTAACAGTTAGCTCCTTAAATGCGGGAAACATATTTAGGTTTCAAGATTCTAAACCTAAATCCCACCAAATTAACCTGCCAAACAGACAAGACTTATTCTTTTCCATTTGCAGATTTGACGCAGTCGAATGAAAGCCAATATTTTTTATTGGAGAAACCTGAAACACCCGAGAACAACAACGACCTGACGTCTGCAGTTTGAGCGGAAAATTCTTCAGTTGTCGATAAAACCTGCTTCTTCAAGAGTTGGTGCCTTGTTTCCACTAGAGACTGTAAATAATAAAGTTTGAAGTGACTTCACCCGTCTGTTCCTGCAGGGGGCACTGAAGTCCCATCGATGGCGGTCTCCATGCTGGAAATGCTGTCTCAGTCTAACTTTCAGTCAACCTAAAGACTGGCTGAGAGCTGGAGCCGAGGCGGGTTTTAAACCTCCTGACAAACCGTTACACCGCGCCCGCCTGTCAATCAGGTCAGCTACACGCCTTAATGTGAATAACTCTTATCCTTCATCAAATCAAAACCTATGAGTCATCAAAACATTCACCCACCGTACAGTGTGTGCTGATCGAGACATGAGCTAATCAGACCTATTTGTTTTTTTGAACCAGGCTGTAAACATGTTAATCTTTGCTGTAAAAACAGGCTTTTTAGAATAGGTGTGTGTGACTTCCTGTGCTTCTGCAGCCAGCCTCTAGTGGACTTCATTTTTCAACACTAGAGGTTGTTGCTTGGTTTCCACTTACGTTTATGTCCGGAGGCAAGTCAAATGGAAGTCCATTCATTCCTATGGGAATCTCTGTGCTATCTGATGTGCCTGCGAAACTCCTCCCCTATATAAAATGTCTTCATCAGTTTTGTATTAAATACTGTCAGATTTGTCAGCTGTCATCCTCTTTGTCAGTTTGTTTAAACAAACACAATTAGCCCCTCCCCCATGGCTTCAGGTAGCTTCTGTCAGGTTTCTATACATCTGTAAAGAAATGCACGTCCTTGCGTTTGGACACTAGGAGGAATCATCCGTATATTTACGTATCTACGGACACCGGACACATATCTAAGTGGAAACACATGGCTACCATTTCCTCTGACGTTTCGCCACGCTGTGAAGCTAAAACACGTCATTATTTGTTTTTCAAAAGAAAAAAAAATGAAAGCAAATTTTTCTATTAGCTAGAAAGTGGCTGAGTGCAAACAGTAGTTGTTTTCTGAAAGTGTTTTCTAGATGACCTGTAAATAAAAACATTCCTTTTTCTATTCCTACGAGGCGAAACATTTTCTTTCTTTATTTGACATGGACATACAGTAAAAACATTGTATCTGTAACATTTAACCACACACAAGGAGGCTTTGGGAAGGTACGGATAGAAAGAAGGAAAACGAAGGAGGGAAATAAAGATGGATACTTGAATGGATTGGGTTTGTATATAGTCGTCTTCATTCATCAGTGGTGGTGAAGAGCAGAGGAGACGTTTAGCCTGTAACAGTTTATCATCATAACATGGAAATAAATAAGTGCAATAAATGATAAGGTTACAGAGAGGAAACAAATACGTAATGAAGAAACACTCATTTATGTCAATTTGTTTTTGACATTTACATTTATTTTGGCATAAAAAAATATTAGCATTTTAGCTAACTTTGAAAGTACAGCTATGGTTAGCAGCAGTGCTCATGAAACATATTTTTTCATTAAAACAACGTTAGCATATCTTAAAGAGAGGAAAACATGACATATCATAGTTTAAGTCAGGCTGGATTTAAAAAAATGTGCGTCGAGGAAGACTTCTGACCTCAGTGTGACTTTTCAGTCGTTAACCCTTTTCACACAAATGGAAATCTCCTGAAAGACTCCGGAGATTTGGCTACCTGGAGGGGCCTCAGGCTATATGTGAACGCAAACAGCCGCATTTTTCGCGCAGACTTTACCCAGAGTTTCTCTAGTTTCTCCTAGTATTTTTTCCGCAGAAAGTCCGAGTGAGCTGATGTCTGAACACGGCAGCATATACTCCGGAGATTTCAACTCGAGCCAATGGGAAGAGAATGACATTTATATAGTGACTGCCGAAAGTGTCTGCACGCGACCACTACCATCTCCGTGCACGTAATTAAACGGCTCCATTATGTTTTCTGTTCTTCAGTATATTGTTCTCCTCTCTTTTGTGGATGTTGTCATTCCATTGGACTACAAATAGCATTGATATAAATAGAAAAATTCTCATTATAATGTTGTGTAGCGGACTCTGTTGCTTCGGCCGCTACTTCCGCGTTGTTTATTTACGTCACGTCTTACCTCAGCAAATCCCCCGATCCCCCTCCCCTCTGACAGGGATAGTCCCCCGCTGTGAGGAACATATGTGAACGGCTAGGTCGGGAGAATCTCCGGAGCAGTCCTCCTGTAATTATCTATTCATAATCCGGAGTGCACATGTGAAAACGGCTTTTGATGGTGTGGCGTAATACTAACCAGTATCCGTTACGTGACACGACACTTCACACTCTGCATGAAACATGACAAAGGTGATGTTCCGTCCTTCACACATTGAAGCTAGCTCTGTGGTTTGTGTGTTCTAACCCTAACCCTATCACCTTGTGATACTTGTAAAAGTATTTTTAAAACATCAGTAGGTTCTCACCGCTTTAAGGTCACGTTTGTTCTGTATTTCAAAGTGGACGATCATTTTTTAATGGAGAGATAGGACAGCGGATAGAGCTGGAAATCAGGGAGAGACAGTTGGGAATGACATGCGAAAAAGGAGCCTCAGGCTGGATTCGAACCTGGACCGCCTGCTTGGAAGACTATGGCCTCCATACATAACCACTTTTCCACCAGCACCCCTAAAGTGGACGTTCATGTCTGTAAAGCGGCGAAACGTCTCGTTCTGGTGACCTTCAAGTATACGTCAGAACTGTTTAATGATCCTGTCAGATAACATGAAACTAAATCAAAGTTTTTTCTTTTTCTCTCCTGGTTTCGGAGCCTGTTCTAAATGATGCATGTTCTGTTTATCTGTCTGTTAAAGGCTTTATATGCGATTTTTTGATCCAGCAGATGTCGCCCTTGAGCACCAGCATGAAACCAAAACAACTCGCGGTGCATGGTTGTGTTAGCATGCTAATGCTAGCAATCTTTATTATGCTCGTATCTTCACACTGCATGTAAATTTACCCGAAATGAGCGTGATCTAGAAACGCAGTTAAGCAGTGAGTACAGTATGTTATTCTTCTTTTTCCCTCAATTAAACAACTTTAATTCGTGAGGGGAGGAGTCAGCCTGCCGTCCGGGCGATGTAAACAAACAGAAAATATGACTCGGAAAACTCGGAAAGCATCACAGACAGTGGGACTCGGGTGTTACACCCATTGTAGACAGTCATTACTCAGAGTTATTTTCAGAGGATATACTTGATTTCTATTATGATTAAGTGTGAAAAATCGCATATAAAGCCTTTACAGAGCTCAACCAGCCTGACTCATTTAAGCTGCCCATCATTTTGATAAACCCACACTCACACTTCCTTCATCCTTTTTTATTTTTAGCCTTTTGCTGCGATGCAGACTGATTCACCTTTTATCTTCTGCACACGTTAAAGAAACTCACCCACCTTCGGGTTTCACTAAAAGTGTTTTATCCCTCATTGATTGAACGTCCTCCTCACTATATTTTCAACTGTACCTTTAATTTGTGGAAGGACGGAATATCGACCAGAAGAGAGGTTTATAGAGAGCTGTACAACACTCCTAATCTGAACTTTTCAAAGACATGTTAAAGCCATAGACTGTAAATATTACTGGACGAACCCTGACCCGTCTGTTACATAGGCAGCAAATGAGTCCAATCGAGGGCCGCATCCATATTGGATTTGCAGTCTCAACCTAACTTTGGATCAACCTAGCCACAGCAGTAAGGCGGGACCGGCAGGATTTAACTCTGCCCATTCAGCTCGATGTTAGCAGTCCACTTCACAGCATAGCTAACGGCTAAACTGCTATCATCCCCTATTCCTGCTCGTCCTGAGAAAACTCTATAAACAGTTAGTTAACTTTTCTACAACACAGTTAAAACGAATTATCTTCAACCCAAATATTTCATTAAAGTCTTAAAGCTACACTTTTTTAAATATACAATTATGGTTATTAGTTATTTGTCAGAGCAGTTAGACTTTGTCAGGGTTAGCAGAGAAATACATTAGTAAAGTTTTATCCATAGACTGTAAATAAATATGAGACATCCAGAAGAAATCAATATTACAAAACATACAGTTCATGTTACTGTTCTGACAAAAAGAGGAATGTCTGTGTCTTATATTAACTGATGTCAACAGTGATGTGGGTGAACATGACAATTGAAAAATAATTATTTAGTATTTATTATAAGACATTTGATTTAGAAATGTAGTCTTCCCAGATCAATATCACATAATATCAACTTCTCCCATCTAAACTGGACAAAGGGTTTTAAAATGGGAAGAAAATAGTTTGATTGCAAGTTGTTTGGAGGAGATCTATTTTTATTTGAACAGTATGAATACAGTCTTCCAAGGTGCAAACCCTCCTCCTCCTCCTGAAGCTTGTGGAGCTCCTTGATGTACTGACGTCTTATCTGCTGACCATCTTCTCTCACCAGAACTTTGACTGTTGAAATGTCATTCTGAAGAAGCTTGAGCATGTGACATGGATCCAGGAGAACATGGACTTTTAGTGAGGGGTCTTCAGGATGGCAAAGAAAGAGAGAAAATATCAGTTATTCATTAAATCATTTGTTTGTTCTCATCTATTTTTCTGTATTCATCTGTGTGTAAGAGCACATTTATAAATTCAACAGTGTACTACCCAGACAACAAAGGTGCAGTATTCAGGTAATCAACATCTATTCAAAGTTAAGAAGTTAAACCTTATTGTAATCATGCTATTTTCAGCTCTCTCACTCACACAATGATATTCCACATCAAATTGCTTCAGATTTTGTGTGAGGAAAAATTAAGCAGTTTATTGTGGATAGTACTTCATCTTAACATGAAACAAATATAACCTGAATTATTTAAATCATTAACAGTCTCTGTGCTTTAGTACAGAACATACAGTAACTCATCTGTTATTAACATGAGCTCAGTACATGGCTGTATTCTTCAAACTATTTCTTGTACTTTATATATATTAGGGTTGGGCACGTTAACACGTTATTTTCGCGTTAACTAATTAATCAATTATCGCCGACAATTATTTTATCTCCCATTAACGCAGTTTTTATTATTTATTTTCTTATTGTAAAAGTCTGTTGCTCACTGGCTTTTATTTTGTAAAATTCCATCGTGAGCGAGCCTCGTATGTTGCTTACTGCTGCGGCGCTCACAGGAAAGAGGAAACAGCCAGAAAATAATTGGCGGATAATCAAGCATGGAGAAGAGTATGGAAATTTTACATGGCCATTTTCATTTTAAAGTTCTTCCAGACGGCGCAGTCGACAGAGCCGAAGTTATGTAACCACTGCGAAGTTGAATTTTCTTATCACCGGAGTACTTGATAAGTACTCCAAAATATGTTGCAGCCAGAAACTCAGGCGGACGCTGAAAGGTCGTTTCACTTGTCTTCACTTTATTTAAGCGTTTAACAAAGACCCAGTACCTTCATTCACTCTGCCTACGAGTCTCTCCGGCTGCTGAATAATAACTACAGCTTTCTTGCTAACTCCGGAGCATCACAACAACAACACTCTTCTTCTCTGAACTCCTGCATGTCACTGTTTCTCACGCACAGACTCCACCTAGTGGTGCAGATTATGCAGCGCATTTAATTAATAACATGTCAACATCAACTGCTTGAATAATGTTGCAGTTCAGAAAAATACATTAACATTAGCAACTTTGAAGATGAATTCAAAAAGGATTATAAACTAAAGAATTTCAAAATGACAAGTACAACAAAATGTGTTTGTGGGGTCCCCGATAACCAAACAATAAACATTGATGTTCTCAATTGACCTGTCACACTCTCCCCCACTTTAAAAATGGCTTCCCGACATTTTCATTATACGTCTTAGCCTAAAACGTTTCTGGGCAGGTTTTTTTTATATATAACAAACAGAATGACATTATGCCCTTGCAGTGGCAATAAGCTTTAGTTTTGTATTTATTTGCTTTGATTACATTGTTTAAGTTGAGAAGTACATTTACAATAAAAGTGCGCTATACACTACTTTTGAATTCATTATTGGATTTTGCGTATAACAATGCGATTAATCGTGATTAATCACAGGAACTCATGCGATTAACGCGATTAAAACTTTTAATCGTTGTCCAGCCCTAATATATATACACTTTATATCTTATTTTCATTCCATATGTTATTTATATTTTATATTTCTACTGCTATATTCTGTGTAAGAGCATCTGTAACGATTAAGAACTATATTAATAACCAGATTAAATTTCCCTGAACTCATAAAAAGTTATTTTTCTTTTTATTTGGTAACAGTTTGCACAAATCTGAAGATACTACATCAACCATGTAACGTTAATGTCATCCTCTATAACCTACACAGCATATTAGGTTCAGTTGAGTTAAGTTTATGTTACTGACGGATAATTACTACACAAAGTTTGTTTTTTAATATCGACATTTACGTGGAGTATTACATTCATCATAACGTCAGATAACCATATTTACAGTCTGTGGTTAACCACCGAGGTGAACCTTTAGCTTCTAACATCACAAACTTATTTTCAACATCTTAAACATTTCTAAACCATTGACCGTAAATAATGGGCTACACTGAGTACAGTTAGCCGACTGGTTTACAAGCTAGTGCTAAACAAGCTAGGTCCGTAAATATAAATACAGACACATGAGTATGTAGTAAATATAACACTACTATATCACTTACCGAAAAAAACTGAAGCATCAACTTCTTGGATGGTCTGTTAACCGGACAGCAAGCCGTGTATGTTGTCAGATATGTGTTAAACAAACTCTCCAAACAAAGTAAAAAAAGAGGAGAAATCAGACGGATCAAGCTGTTATCTAGCTTCCTGACCTGACAGACAGATGCAGCGTGCAGAGCTGTCAATCAAATCTGCCACAACCCTTATATGGGCATAGCCGTTTTCCTTAATAGAATAAAATCCGACGAGTTATAAAAAAATTCACCCCCCCCCCCCCCCCCCCCCCCCCCCATCCCATAGTGTGAGGAGAAGGGGCCGTCAACTTATCAGATATATCTCGTTTTTTGAACCAGGCTGTAAACATGTTGATTCCTGTGGTAAAAACAGGCTTTTTTGGCTGGGGGCTTATGGCACTTCCGGCGCTTCTGCAGCCAGCCTCAAGTGGAACCTCGAGGAACTGCAGTTTTTTGTACTTCCGCATTGGCTTCATCTTTCAAGACCGGAGGTTGCCCCTTGGTATTAAGCTCCTGGTAGCTAGCAGTTAGCAATAAATGACTTCCTGCCATGACGTCCTTTTCTGTGCATTGCCTTTGTTTACTGTCTAATGTAATTAACAGTGAAAACACATTGGCTGTTTGTGAAACATTCTTTTAAGGGATATTTCACATTGACCAAATTCAGTCAAGTTTTACCATAGACTGTACAAAACATGAACGTAGTCTCAGTGACGTCACCCACCCACACTGAAGCCAGAGAATGGTGGTCGCCATATTGGAAAAGTTGACTCTACCTATCTTTCTCCTGTCGGTCAACACAGCCACACCCCTAATTAAGAGACGAGCTCTAGAGATCAAACCTGTTTCTGTATCAGGCTGTGGACATGTTTATTTCTGCTGTAAACATTTTAACATAGGACCTAATGGGGAATCCTCCGTTTTTGGAGCCAGTCTAAAGTGGACACTGGAGGAACTGCAGTGTTTTTGCACTTCTGCGTTGACTTTTGGAGGTTTCAGCAAGTTCTCCAGACAGGGTCACTGAAAAAGTCTGAGTGAATTGACACATTTTAACCAGTAGGTGGTGCTCAAGGGTCTCAGACGCAGCTTGCAGTTGGAAGAGGCCATAAGAAGCAGAAGAAGCTGCAGCAGCTTCAGGTCACAGCTGCCGGCTCTCACACGCTCTAGTTTGTTTATTGTTCTTTTTATCAGGTATACAAATATCAATGCAGTTATAAATGAAGCCACTTCAGTGGAAGTGCAATAGTGATGATGGTGTTAATGTGTCTGACAATCAGTGAGTTGATTGTTTTCACGTTTGTTGTCATTTTCCCTGACCTGTCAGCATCCAACAGATTTAATGCGGCTTTGGTCACATAACGATTTTACTTTTAAGACATGACTTCACATCTTTCAGAAAGGTAAACACTCATTATGAGTCCATACCTGAGGCGCTGACTGTGTGGTGGGTGAAACATTCAGAGAAGAGGAAACATCAGCGCTCATTAACCACAGATTGAAACAGTCACAGACTCTCTCATAACTTACCAATGTGGGTGTTTAGGGTAGAGGAACACACACCCGCTATAACGCACACGGTCGAGTTCCTGTTCTCTTCTATCAGAAACTGTGCTCACTTTGTGACAGGAGTCGGTGCGAAGATGAAGGTGATCATCAGCTGCTGCCTGTTTGCCTTCCTCCTGAGCTGTAACCTCACTGCAGGTAAGACTGCCTTGTTTCTCACCATTACTTTGAAGCGTGTTGTGTAGACTTTTGTGTAGAGTTTTCTGAGTTGAAATGAATCTGAAATGTGAATCAAACTTTCATGAGGAATTGAGCCGCTGATGTAAGCATGAGAAAGGTTACTTCAGGAAGTAAAAAAACAGCCCGGATAGATTCAGTGGTAACGTACCTACACCGTAATATTTACATAAATGTGGAATATTTTTTAATGTGTTATTCTCAGAAGAAGATATCCTCCATTAATTATAAGAGGGAGATTACATTTGACGCTGTGTTGTAGATCAAGCTACACACGCTGCACACACACACACACGATCCTGTGGATGCACTGATGGCGAGCACTCTTGAGCTAGTGGGGGGCGGGGGTTTGGTGCCTTGCTCAAGGTCACATCGGCAGTACTCAGGAATTGATCTGACACCTCTCCAGCTACCAGACCAACTTCCAGACTAGGTCTGCACCGGGACTTGAACCAGCGACTCTCTGGTTCGCCAATCCAAGTCCCTAAAGACTGAGCTGTTTTTTCTTACTGTCTGTCAAAACACCAATGGACGTGCATTAAATGTGAACGTGCGTGTTTAAACCTGATGCTGCATCATTAAGATGATCCTCCTCTGCATGTGAAGTCTGGTGGACTTAATGTTGGAGGTTCATGACACAAAGACGCGTTTGATGAAGAGAAAGTTAAATGTGATTCTGAAACTGGTTTCAAACCACATTTTAGTTGCTTGCAATTTTAAGAATACAGACATCCTGACAGCCGAGTCTTTGTATCTAACGTTATGTTTCTGTTGCAGCAATCATCCATAAAATAGTCGAGCAGAAGAAATTAATCGCTTTACCCTGTCCTCACCGTGTGGATAAAGTGAAGTGGAGCAGAGAGAAGAATGGAAACAAAACTGACTTAATGACAGTTGAGGGTGAAAAGGAGACAAAACACATTTCAGACCCACATAAATATTACAGTTCATTAGCAGATAATTCTCTACAGATACGAAGAGTAGAGTTCTCAGACGATGGCAGATATTTGTGTAACGATGAAGCAGCTGTGGATCTGACGGTGATCCCACCAGGTAACATAGAACCTTAATAAAAACTTTTCAACATGACTCGATTTCTCTGCCCAGATTTTGTGTTTTAGTTTAACATGGACCACAGACACACTTCAGTAATTTCAAAGAACTGTGCATTTTCATTTAAAAAGAATTGGGTTTGATTTTTCTTTTCAGTTATTAAAAAAAAAATATATATTATATATATATTTTTTACCTTTGTTAGTCTTTATTTAATGACAGTTTAGAATCCTCTGACTTTACTCTGCGTGATGCATTAATCGTAGCTCATAATAAAACCTGTTTTGTTTCCTCTGCACAGGAACAGTCGTTCTCGAGGCGACAGAGAGGACCAGCGTCACTCTGAAATGTCCTGGTGTTTTAGATGATCAAATATGGTGGAAAGAAGCTGGACCAATACCAAAAGAAAGTCGGTTTAAGGTTTTTCGATTGGACAAGACGTTGATTATCACAAATCTTCAGGCTGCTGACTCTGGACTTTACTCCTGCGATAGAGAACCTGCTGCGTACCTGAACGTGATCAGAGATGATCCGTCTGACAGAGGTGAGAGGAACACATCAACAGGGCAGAAGTTAAGAGAAGTTATTTAAAAGAAGTCAGACAGATTCTTAGTAATCTACCTTTTCACCTTCTTGTCACAGATATTTAGAGACATGAGGACATTGATACCTCTCATATTTATCCTGTTTGACTTCCCCACTCACCGATATTGTTTTTTTTAACTCCATGTAAGCTTCCTCTTGATCAGACCTCTGACCCTTTTATTACACACAACTCTGATTGCAGCTAGGGCCCTACCGATATGTGATTTCTGGGGCCGATACAGACACGATATTAGGGATGGAAAAAAATCTGATACCGATCTATCGACAGATATCTTTGTTGGATCTTTAGAGATAGATATAGATAACACATTTTTTGAGTTGACCCCACAAATGCAGTTATCAAACACTTGTAGATAAGATTAATAATGAAGACAAGATGGTCACTAAACTGGAAAGTATCTGTTCATGTACGTGCATCACCGCTCAAGAGTGATGATGCTTTTTGTAATCCATATAGCGCCCTCTGCTGGTGACAGAGAACTACTAGTGTAACACAAAGATACTCAAATGAAATGCTTTTTGACTCTTGAAGATATCTGGAATATCGGCGCATGTCTGAGATAGAATTAGCCGATGCCCATTGTAGCGTAACTGAAATCGAGCAGGGGTCCAATTGGGCGCCAGACAGACCCTTAAGTCTGTCAAAAAAGTCTCAGGGTGAATTTAATGTAAATTGGACATGCACTAAGGGAGAGATGTCAGAGTGACGGAGCGGCCCACAGTGGGCGCTCCTGAGCTGGTGGTGGGGAGGGGGTTTGGTGCCTTGCTCAGGGGCATCTCGGCAGTGCTCGGGAGGTGATCTGGCACCTCTCCAGCTACCAGACCAACTTCGATACTTGGTCCCCACCGGGACTTGAACCGGCGACCCTCCGGTTCCCAACCCAAGTCCCTACAAGTCCCTACAGACTGAGCTACTGCCGCCCCCAATAGCAAGTATTCCCACCTAAATTCAACACAAAACCACGCTACGAAATACAATTAAATCAAAGTTCATTTATACGTTCAACAGAAATTCAGGACAACAGAAATATTTCATATTTAAACAAAACATCTCATTACTAAAGGTCAAAGTCCATGATCTCAAGTTCATCAAAAACGAAGATTTAAACCAGTCCAATGTTCTCATAAAAAATATGAATATTAAAGAAAGAGAGGGGTTGAGGGTGTGTGTGTGTGTGAAGGTGTGTGAGCGGCTGTTTGGGCTGGGGGGAAGGAGAGATTGGAGACCAGAAGCAGGGGAAGTCTTGAGGTGAGGTAACACAGAGAGAGAGAGTGAGACGATATCACCTGTCCAGGTTTTGGTTCCTGAGAGGGGTTGCAGCGTTACCACTCCAATGATAATTTCATAACTGCCCGATCATCCACGAAGCTCCAGTCCATACCTCCAGAGCAAAGAAGGCAAAACAATCTGCCCACTCTAGGTTTTTATGAACGCTCCTCTCCTTTAATTGTTTGGCATCCAAGGACATTGCAAGCAGCCTGAACCCTCCTTCTCCAGTTGTCCAACACTCTACTGTGCAGCAATCCTCTGTCTCCTCTCACACACACTCTCCCTCTCAGGTGCAAACAATCATCAATTTGCCTCTCCTAGGCCACACCCCTTCCTCACAGTCCTCTGCTGTGCAGCTGTATGCAGACTGCACCCTGTCTGCTACACCATAGTCAAGCAATATGCTAATATCTAAGCTAAAGAAACAACAGAGCAGATGTGCACATACTCTTCCGTCTACAGAGCAATTGACTTAAAACTATCGGACATATTTTAAAAAACTGAGACGGGTCCTAGTAACCACACTGCTGACAAAACGATGCCCATCACAAGACCTTAATGTAAACAAACAAACAAACAAAAGAGCAAACTATTAAAGTGTAGATTGTTAGAAAACTCCAGCCGCTGTGTAGCTGAGCTCTTGGCATCAAGTTGATTTGACGTGCATTTTTCTACAGTCCGTCAGGCATTAACAGGGAATCAGGTGAAGATTTATCTGGCAGCAGAGGGCATGCCGGTCAGATGCTGAATGGTGCTGATGTAATGGCCATCTCAGTCACGCTGATGTGATTGGTTGATCTCAAATCACAAGCAATGTTTGGTTGAGGGTGACATTGAGCAATTGTTGATCGTACATCGTATGGAGGGCAAAATGATGGTACAAGTACGATAGTTATTGGACATCTGGCAACACAGGTGAGGTGGCTTCTGGCTGTGACCTCATATTGACCTAGCACATATGAAATTGGTACAAATCTTGCAGTGTAACTCTTGATGAGACAAATGAGACATTTGACTGTTATCAAACTATTCCTTTAACAATGATACCAAGATATGAGTATGACTGATACAGGGTTCAACAATATGAAACATGTTTTATGTAGTATTATTATTATTATTTTTATTATTATTACACTAGCCTCTTCATTCAACTGGTCCAAGTCGTGAGAAAACTTTATGATATTTGACACATCTAAAAAAAAAAAAAGACCGCAGCTTTTTTTCATTTCTCACGGTCAGCCCATGATCCTCTGAGCGAGAGTTATTTTCTGTTTCCTGTATTATAACTGTTTTCTGTTTATCACTGAAGGTCACGAGGCTAAAACCACAAAACCACCTACAAGACAAACAGCAGCAAAAACTGCAGAAGCAAAAACTGTTCCATTAACAACAATGGCAAACAGTAACATGGCAACGACAAAGAAAGAAAGGTCCAACAACGAATCCACAGAAGACGAGGATAATAGTAAGTGGACCCTGAGTTTAATACTGTCATTAAAGAGACGTTTACACAAAAACAATCCACTGAAAACTGAAACGTTATAAGTTGGTGTTTTCCAAAAAAGTTCTGCGCTCAGACGACATTTTGATAACCGCTGCGCACACGCGTCCTCAAAACAACGAAAAAACGCTGCAGTGTTCATGCCAGGCCAGTGGTTGGTGTAGTAGTTGTAACTGTGTAATGAAACAACAGAGCATGTGCACATACTCTTCCGTCTCCAGAGCAATTGACTTAAAACTATCGGACATATTTTAAAAAACTGAGACGGGTCCTAGTAACCACACTGTTGACAAAACGATGCCCATCACGAGACCTTAATGTAAATAAACAAACAAACAAAAGAGCAAACTATTAAAGTGTAGATTGTTAGAAAACTCCAGCCGATGTGTAGCTGAGCTCTTGGCATCAAGTTGATTTGACGTGGATTTTTCTACAGTCCGTCAGACATTAACAGGGAATCAGGTGAAGATTTATCTGGCAGCAGAGCGACGGGCGTGCCGGTCATATGCTGAATGGTGCTGATGTAATGGCCATCTCAGTCACGCTGATGTGATTGGTTGATCTCAAATCACAAGCAATGTTTGGTTGAGGGTGACATTGAGCAATTGTTGATCATACATCGTATAGAGGGCAAAATGATGGTACAAGTACGATAGTTATTGGACATCTGGCAACACAGGTGAGGTGGCTTCTGGCTGTGACCTCATATTAAACTAGCACATATGAAATTGGTACAAATCTTGCAGTATAACGCTTAGCTAGAAATGAGACATTTGATTGTTAGATTCCTTTAACAATGATACCAAGATATGAGTATGAGTATGATTAAGAAAAAGCTAAAGACCCAGCTCTTTCATGAATACCTACTAACTTAATGACGATGGTTTCGATATCATTGATGATGATGATGATGGTTGTCATGATTGTTTTTGTTTGATAACGAAGACTTATAAGATGGTTTCTATACTGATTAGAGCTCTCAAGAACTGCCGTCAATGTTGTGCTTTGCCTTTGGTCACTTCCTGTCAGCACCTGTGTGTCCAATCAGACTCAAAGCTGATTGTTTGCTCTTACTGACATTGTTCCCTTTTTCTAGATCCTTGCTTGTATTGTACTTACTCTCTGATGTACGTCGCTTTGAATAAAAGTGTCTGCAAAGTGAATTGTAGATTGTAGAATGACTGATACAGGGTTCAACAATATGAAACATGTTTTATGTAGTATTATTATTATTACACTAGCCTCTTCATTCAACTGGTCCAAGTCGTGAGAAAACTTTATATTTGACACATCTAAAAAAAAAAAAAGACCGCAGCTTTTTTTCATTTCTCACGGTCAGCCCATGATCCTCTGAGCGAGAATTATTTTCTGTTTCCTGTATTATAACTGTTTTCTGTTTAACACCGAAGGTAACAAGGCTAAAACCACAAAACCACCGACAAGACAAACAGCAGCAACGTCAACTGCAGCAGCAACAACTGTTCCATTAACAACAATGGCAAACAGTAACATGGCAACGACAAAGAATCAAAAGACCAAGAACAAATCCACAGAAGATGAGGACAGTAAGAGTAAGTTGCCCCTGATTTTAATACTGTCATTAAAAAAGTTTTAATTAAGAATTATTTCATAACCTTCTTGAGTCAAGATTACATTTTAGAAATCAGAAAATGAAGACTTATCAAAGCTACTTTAGTTGATGTACTACTCGTCCTTAAAGGAGCAGGATGTAACTCTGACACCTAGTGTTTAAAATAGGTACTGCAGTCCAAACTAAAAACATTGTAGAGCGCTGTTTCCCCCTGCCCCCTCCTCTCTAGAATCGATGCTCACACAGGTTGTCATGTGGTGGACACTGAAGCTTCAGTGTTTATCCAGCTCTGCATCGGTCTGTAAACCTTTCTGTGTTCTAACCTCTCTCCATTTTTCAAAAGCATCTCCAATATTGATCCTAGTTTGAGCACGTTTCTGCTCGTGGAGCTTATTAGAAACATGCAGAGGCTTTTTAGGTCGGGTACAATCACTTCTATCTGAACCATATCTTCCATCGCTGCACACCTGTTGGTTTGACCTGATAACTGGTCTTATATCTGGCAAACCGAAGGGTGTCCAAAAACCAGCTAGTGACTACTCGATGCACTGATTTGCACTGACATCATCAACTAATATTTCTAAAAAAAACTCACTGGAAAGAACATAGATAATATTTATTATGCATGGTGCTTCTTGGGGCTCTACTTGTTTTTAGCATTTGATTATTTCAGTGTACTGATCAAGGCCATACCATAAAGAAACTATCAAATTACATCCACACAGGTTTAGTCACACTGTTGTTGAATTAAAACAGTAAAGCCTGATTAGATTCTTAAATACGTTTTTCAAAGTGGTCAAACTGTTCTGTAATATATTTTGATTGAAGTGTTTGACTGCAACGTGAAAATGTGAATCTAGTCTTTAATTAAAATATTACAAAATCTATGTTTTCTTTTTCCCCACAAACTAAAAGGCCGGAAGGCACAAGAAACAACTTTAACAACAACTTTAAACTCAACACAATCGGCAGACTCAGGTAAAGAAACGAGTGTTTCAAATTAACCATCACGACGGTTCGTACATCTCATGGCTCAGAAAATATAGAACCAACAAGTCTGACTTGTAAAGTATTTAGTGTTTTGTTATTTTATGTTTTACTTTAATAATTATTCAAATACTGAATGAAAAGAACCTGCTCTGTGTACCATCGATCAAATTCGAGTTATTCATTCTGATTTGATTTTTCAGACCCCAAAGACATTCCTGGTTTGGTGTCATGGATGTATATCTTCATCACCGTCCTCATCACCGTCCTCATCATCATCCTCATCATTATAGTCACTGTCTACTGTAAAAAAAGAAGATTTAAAAAAGGAGGTAAATGAATGCTTCTTGTTAACAATATTGTCTATAAATCAAGCAGAATATGAGATATTTAAATATAATTACACAATACAGAAGAAGAAGAACAAAAACGGGGGACGATCCAAATAAAAAAACGAGAAAAAGAATCTGGATGAAATTCTGGCCGAGAAGACGGTAAAGGTGCTTAATGCCATGTGTGCGAGATGCAAAAAATACACAACATCCTGGACAGGGAGCAGTCAAATAATCGTGGTGGCACACACTTCAGGATTATTTGGACATATTTGCCAACAACCCCCGAATTGAGCCACTTTTAGTATTTTTCCTTGCAGAGCCAGCAAACGAAACTCACTTTCACGATCAGTTGTTGGATGTTTGGAGATCCAAATGAATCCCGACCGTCTGGGAGCTCGGCTCAGATTTCAGCTTTACTATGCCTTCATGTTAAAATACACAAAAAGACATGAATGCAAATATTTAAAAAAAAGAACTCACTTCAAATTGAGCTTCTCAGCCGTCAGACAAAAGAGGCCATGTGGCACCCACAAAAGCTTTAAAAACTTCCTACCAATTTGCAACAAGGAGGGGGTTTATAATCAGACTGCTTAAATTAATCCCTTAATTATGAGCGACATCAGGGGTGCTGGTGGCGCAAAGGTTAGTGCGCGCACCCCATGTATGGAGGCTATAGCCTTCCAAGCGGGCGGCCCAGGTTCGCATCCAACCTGTGGCTCCCTTCCCGCATGTCGTTCCCTACTCTCTCCCTGATTTCCAACTCTATCCTCTGTCCTATCTCTCCATTAAACGCACAAAAAGCCCCCCCCCCAAAAAAAAAATTATGAGTGACATCAATCCTTTTATTAAAGCAGCAAGTTTACAGTAAGCCTACAACATGCTCATAAAGCAAGAGTTCATCTTACCTCAGCTGGTTTTGAACTCAATAGAAAAAGAAAAACCGTTGCATTCTTCTTCATCTTAAAGTCCGACTTGGTACAGTCCAGATTACCTGTCATGTCCGCCTTTTTCTTTGCAGGTAAAAAAGAAGAAGCTCTTTATGAAGAAATACCGGATGTATTGTTTCATCCAAAAAATGGTGAGAAAAGTTATTTTTATTTTATAGAGAAAGACAAACTTGCTGTTTCTGGGATGACCAAGAATGTTGTAAAGATATAAAAGCAGCAGTGATGGAAAAAACAAAACAAAGCTCAGTCAGCTGTCTAAAGCAAGGTCCAATCTGGCTTTGGTTTTAAAAAACCTTGGTGTAAAAAGAAGCCGTATAAGTTAATGTCAGCTGGTTCTGTATAATAATGCTTGTTGGTTAAATTTTTTAGACAGATTAAACCAAAATGATCCCATGTATTCCACCATCTCTGAGCTTCCTCTGATGGAGAAGCCAACTGGTAATACTTTTACGTTTACACTGAAAATGTTTGTTAAACCAAATATTCCTGGTAAAATACAGAATATTTTTTCATGTTTTCTTGCAGACACAATTCTACCTAATGAGTCCCCTTACTCCTGCATTGGAGACACGTTACGTGGAGATTACACAGGTAACAGTTAGCTCCTTAAATGCGGGAAACATATTTAGGTTTCAAGATTCTAAACCTAAATCCCACCAAATGAACCTGCCAAACAGACAAGACTTATTCTTTTCCATTTGCAGATTTGACGCAGTCGAATGAAAGCCTATATTTTTTATTGGAGAAACCTGAAACACCCGAGAACAACAACGACGTGACGTCTGCAGTTTGAGCGGAAAATTCTTCAGTTGTCGATAAAACCTGCTTCTTCAAGAGTTGGTGCCTTGTTTCCACTAGAGACTGTAAATAATAAAGTTTGAAGTGACTTCACCCGTCTGTTCCTGCAGGGGGCACTGAAGTCCCATCGATGGCGGTCTCCATGCTGGAAATGCTGTCTCAGTCTAACTTTCAGTCAACCTAAAGACTGGCTGAGAGCTGGAGCCGAGGCGGGTTTTAAACCTCCTGACAAACCGTTAAACCGCGCCCGCCTGTCAATCAGGTCAGCTACACGCCTTAATGTGAATAACTCTTATCCTTCATCAAATCAAAACCTATGAGTCATCAAAACATTCACCCACCGTACAGTGTGTGCTGATTGAGACATGAGCTAATCAGACCTATTTGTTTTTTTGAACCAGGCTGTAAACATGTTAATCTTTGCTGTAAAAACAGGCTTTTTAGAATAGGTGTGTGTGACTTCCTGTGCTTCTGCAGCCAGCCTCTAGTGGACTTCATTTTTCAACACTAGAGGTTGTTGCTTGGTTTCCACTTACGTTTATGTCCGGAGGCAAGTCAAATGGAAGTCCATTCATTCCTATGGGAATCTCTGTGCTGTCTGATGTGCCTGCGAAACTCCTCCCCTATATAAAATGTCTTCATCAGTTTTGTATTAAATACTGTCAGATTTGTCAGCTGTCATCCTCTTTGTCAGTTTGTTTAAACAAACACAATTAGCCCCTCCCCCATGGCTTCAGGTAGCTTCTGTCAGGTTTCTATACATCTGTAAAGAAATGCACGTCCTTGCGTTTGGACACTAGGAGGAATCATCCGTATATTTACGTATCTACGGACACCGGACACATATCTAAGTGGAAACACATGGCTACCATTTCCTCTGACGTTTCGCCACGCTGTGAAGCTAAAACACGTCATTATTTGTTTTTCAAAAGAAAAAAAAATGAAAGCAAATTTTTCTATTAGCTAGAAAGTGGCTGAGTGCAAACAGTAGTTGTTTTCTGAAAGTGTTTTCTAAATGACCTGTAAATAAAAACATTCCTTTTTCTATTCCTACGAGGCGAAACATTTTCTTTCTTTATTTGACATGGACATACAGTAAAAACATTGTATCTGTAACATTTAACCACACACAAGGAGGCTTTGGGAAGGTACGGATAGAAAGAAGGAAAACGAAGGAGGGAAATAAAGATGGATACTTGAATGGATTGGGTTTGTATATAGTCGTCTTCATTCATCAGTGGTGGTGAAGAGCAGAGGAGACGTTTAGCCTGTAACAGTTTATCATCATAACATGGAAATAAATAAGTGCAATAAATGATAAGGTTACAGAGAGGAAACAAATACGTAATGAAGAAACACTCATTTATGTCAATTTGTTTTTCACATTTACATTTATTTTGGCATAAAAAAATGTTAGCATTTTAGCTAACTTTGAAAGTACAGCTATGGTTAGCAGCAGTGCTCATGAAACATATTTTTTCATTAAAACAACGTTAGCATATCTTAAAGAGAGGAAAACATGACATATCATAGTTTAAGTCAGGCTGGATTTTAAAAAATGTGCGTCGAGGAAGACTTCTGACCTCAGTGTGACTTTTCAGTCGTTAACCCTTTTCACACAAATGGAAATCTCCTGAAAGACTCTGGAGATTTGGCTACCTGGAGGGGCCTCAGGCTATATGTGAACGCAAACAGCCGCATTTTTCGCGCAGACTTTACCCAGAGTTTCTCTAGTTTCTCCTAGTATTTTTTCCGCAGAAAGTCCGAGTGAGCTGATGTCTGAACACGGCAGCATATACTCCGGAGATTTCAACTCGAGCCAATGGGAAGAGAATGACATTTATATAGTGACTGCCGAAAGTGTCTGCACGCGACCACTACCATCTCCGTGCACGTAATTAAACGGCTCCATTATGTTTTCTGTTCTTCAGTATATTGTTCTCCACTCTTTTGTGGATGTTGTCATTCCATTGGACTACAAATAGCTTTGATATAAATAGAAATATTCTCATTATAATGTTATGTAGCGGACTCTGTTGTTTCGGCCGCTACTTCCGCATTTATTTACGTCACGTCTTACCTCAGCAAATCCCCTGATCCCCCCTCCCCTCTGACAGGGATAGTCCCCCGCTGTGAGGAACATATGTGAACGGCTAGGTCGGGAGAATCTCCGGAGCAGTCCTCCTGTAATTATCTATTCATAATCCGGAGTGCACATGTGAAAACGGCTTTTGATGGTGTGGCGTAATACTAACCAGTATCCGTTACGTGACACGACACTTCACACTCTGCATGAAACATGACAAAGGTGATGTTCCATCCTTCACACATTGAAGCTAGCTCTGTGGTTTGTGTGTTCTAACCCTAACCCTATCACCTTGTGATACTTGTAAAAGTATTTTTAAAACATCAGTAGGTTCTCACCGCTTTAAGCTCATGTTTGTTCTGTATTTCAAGTGGATTTTTTTTTTAATGGAGAGATAGGACAGTGGATAGAGCTGGAAATCAGGGAGAGACAGTTGGCAATGACATGCGAAAAAGGAGCCACAGGCTGGATTCGAACCCGGACCGCCTGCTTGGAAGACTATGGCCTCCATACATCGGGCGCGCATACTAACCACTGTCCCACCAGCACCCCTAAAGTGGACGTTCATGTCTGTAAAGCAGCAAAACGTCTCTTTCTGGTGACCTTCAAGTATACGTCAGAACTGTTTAATGATCCTGTCAGATAACATGAAACTAAATCAAAGTTTTTTCTTTTTCTCTCCTGGTTTCTGAGCCTGTTCTAAATGATGCATGTTCTGTTTATCTGTCTGTTAAAGGCTTTATATGTGATTTTTTGATCCAGCAGATGTAGCCCTTGAGCACCAGCATGAAACCAAAACAACTCGCGGTGCATGGTTGTGTTAGCATGCTAATGCTAGCAATCTTTATTATGCTCGTATCTTCACACTGCATGTAAATTTACCCGAAATGAGCGTGATCTAGAAACGCAGTTAAGCAGTGAGTACAGTATGTTATTCTTTTCTCTAGTCCCTCAATTAAACAACTTTAATTCGTGAGGGGAGGAGTCAGCCTGCCGTCCCGACGATGTAAACAAACAGAAAATATGACTCGGAAAACTTGGAAAGGGCTGTTACACCCATTGTAGACAGTCATTACTCAGAGTTATTTTCAGAGGATATACTTGATTTCTATTATATTTAAGTGTGAAAAATCGCATATAAAGCCTTTACAGAGCTCAACCAGCCTGACTCATTTAAGCTGCCCGTCATTTTGATAAACCCACACTCACACTTCCTTCGTCCTTTTTTATTTTTAGCCTTTTGCTGAGATGCAGACTGATTCACCTTTTATATCTAAGAAACTCACCCACCTTCGGGTTTCACTAAAAGTGTTTTATCCCTCATTGATTGAATGTCCTCCTCACTATATGTTCAACTGTATCTTTAATTTGTGGAAGGACGGAATATCGACCAGAAGAGAGGTTTATAGAGAGCTGAACAACACTCCTAATCTGAACTTTTCAAGGACATGTTAAAGCCATAGACTGTAAATATTACTGGACGAACCCTGACCCGTCTGTTACATAGGCAGCAAATGAGTCCAATCGAGGGCCGCATCCATATTGGATTTGCAGTCTCAACCTAACCTCTGATCAACCTAGCCACAGCAGTAAGGCGGGACCGGCGGGATTTAACTCCGCCCATTCAGCGCAACGTTCCATTTCACATCATAGCATAGCTAACAGCTAGGCTGCTAGCATCCCCTATTCCTGCTCGTCCTGAGAAAACTCTATAAACAGTAAGTTAACATTTAACTTTTCTACAACACAGGTAAAACAAATTATATTCAACCCAAATATTTTATTAAAGTCTTAAAGCTACACTTTTTTAAATATACAACTATGGTTATTAGTTATTTGTCAGAGCAGTTAGACTTTGTCAGGGTTAGCAGAGAAATACATTAGTAAAGTTTTATCCATAGACTGTAAATAAATATGTGAGACATCCAGAAGAAATCAATATTACAAAACATACAGTTCATGTTACTGTTCTGACAAAAAGAGGAATGTCTGTGTCTTATATTTACTGATGTCAACAGCGATGTGGGTGAACATGACAATTGAAAAATAATTATTTAGTATTTATTATAAGACATTTGTTTTCTATTGAACCCTGTGAAGTCATGGAGTCTGTGGACAGTGTCAGCTTCACACCAAAAACTTTACGTATTAGAAAAAATAGTGTTTAAGACTGGCATCTATTATTAAGAGTTGCCACTAACTTGTTCAATATTATTCCTGCAGATGTGGCTAATAACAAAAAACACCCTGAGCTGTCACATGTAGTTAACTGTACATTTTGTCTTGTCTGAGGCATTAATTGAACACCTTTGTATTTCTCCTATAGACACAGTGTGGATTATTGGTGACTTGTCTGTCGAGGTGCCCAGAGAGCTGCAGAGACAGAGGAAGAAACCTGAGCCTCAACAACATCTGTATTTGTTGGTTCTTCTGGGGTGGACTTCAGTTGCTTCTCTTCAACAACTCGCTGCAAGGGAGGTCTCCCCCGGATGGCCTGAGTGATGTCACCCACAGGCTGAGACCTGGAGCTGAGGCGTGTTTTAAGCCGTTTTTACACCGCACCCGCCTGTCAAGCTGGTCAGCTACACGCCTTATTGTGAATAACTCTTATCCTTCATCAAATCAAACGACCCCCGTACAGTGTGTGTCGATCGAGACATGAGCTAATCAGACCTATTTGTTTTTTTGTACCAAGCTGTAAACATGTTAATCTCTGCTGTAAAAACAGACTTTTTGAATGTGGTTTTTCAGATTAAATAAATATTTCTATATAAATGCACTCCTTTATGTCTACTTATGAGTATACATTTCAGATTTGAAATGACAAGACTAAAATGTGCATTAATGCTCAACTCAATAGCTTAGGGAAGGAAGTCTACTTTTACACAACTTTTTATTCTGTTGACATTTTTTTTTACCAAATACTAATGTAGTTCATTTCTGAAAATGGGATGGAACAGAGTCATTGCAAAATTTGCCCTTAAACACAGCCCCATTCTTAAATCAAGATACACCGAGAGTAAATAAGATCAATAACTTGTGAATAAAAACACAGTTAAAAATGATTTAGAAATGTAGTCTTCCCAGATCAATATCACATAATATCAACTTCTCCCATCTAAACTGGACAAAGGGTTTAAAAAAATTAGCAGTTTATTGTGGATAGTACTTCATCTTAACATGAAACAAATATAACCTGAATTATTTAAATCATTAACAGGTCCCAACTCTCTGTGCTTTAGTACAGAACATACAGTAGCTCATTTATTATTAACATGAGCTCAGTACATGACTGTATTCTTCAAACTATTTCTTGTACTTTATATATATTAGGGCTGGGCACGTTAACACGTTATTTTCGCGTTAACTAATTAATCAATTATCGCCGACAATTATTTTATCTCCCATTAACGCAGTTTTTATTATTTATTTTCTTATTGTAAAAGTCTGTTGCTCACTGGCTTTTATTTTGTAAAATTCCATCGTGAGCGAGCCTCGTATGTTGCTTACTGCTGCGGCGCTCACAGGAAAGAGGAAACAGCCAGAAAATAATTGGCGGATAATCAAGCATGGAGAAGAGTATGGAAATTTTACATGGCCATTTTAATTTTAAAGTTCTTCCAGACGGCGCAGTCGACAGAGCCGAAGTTATTTGTAACCACTGCGAAGTTGAATTTTCTTATCACCGGAGTACTTGATAAGTACTCCAAAATATGTTGCAGCCAGAAACTCAGGCGGACGCTGAAAGGTCGTTTCACTTGTCTTCACTTTATTTAAGCGTTTAACAAAGACCCAGTACCTTCATTCACTCTGCCTACGAGTCTCTTCAGCTGCTGAATAATAACTACAGCTTTCTTGCTAACTCCGGAGCATCACAACAACAACACTCTTCTTCTCTGAACTCCTGCATGTCACTGTTTCTCACGCACAGACTCCACCTAGTGGTGCAGATTATGCAGCGCATTTAATTAATAACATGTCAACATCAACTGCTTGAATAATGTTGCAGTTCAGAAAAATACATTAACATTAGCAACTTTGAAGATGAATTCAAAAGATTATAAACTAAAGAATTTCAAAATGACAAGTACAACAAAAATGTGTTTGTGGGGTCCCCGATAACCAAACAATAAACATCGATGTTCTCAATTGACCTGTCACACTCTCCCCCACTTTAAAAATGGCTTCCCGACATTTTCATTATACCTCTTAGCCTAAAACGTTTCTGGGCAGGTTTTTTTTAATATAACAAACAGAATGACATTATGCCCTTGCAGTGGCAATAATCTTTAGTTTTGTATTTATTTGCTTTGATTACATTGTTTAAGTTGAGAAGTACATTTACAATAAAAGTGCACTATACACTACTTTTGAATTCATTATTGGATTTTGCGTATAACAATATCACAGGAACTCATGCGATTAACGCGATTAAAACTTTTAATCGTTGCCCAGCCCTAATATATATACACTTTATAACTTATTTTCATTCCATATGTTATTTATATCTTTTATATTTCTACTGCTATATTCTGTGTAAGAGCATCTGTAACGATTAAGAACTATATTAATAACCAGATTAAATTTCCCTGAACTCGTAAAAAGTTATTTTTAATTTTTATTTGGTAACAGTTTGCACAAATCTGAAGACACTTCGTCAACCATGTAACGTTAATGTCATCCTCTATAACCTACTCAGCATATTAGGTTCAGTTGAGTTAAGTTTATGTTACTGACGGATAATTACTACTTTTAAGTTTGTTTTTTAATATCGACATTTACGTGGAGTATTACATTCATCATAACGTCAGATAACCATATTTACAGTCTGCGGTTAACCACCGAGGTGAACCTTTAGCTTCTAACATCACAAACTTATTATTTTCAACATCTTAACAAACATTTCTAAACCATTGACCGTAAATAATGGGCTACACTGAGTACAGTTAGCCGACTGGTTTACAAGCTAGCCCTGTAAATATAAATACCGACACATGAGTATGTAGTATATATAACACTACTATATCACTTACCGAAAAAAACTGAAGCATCAACTTCTTGGATGCTCTGTTAACCGTACAGCAAGCCGTGTATGTTGTCAGATATGTGTTAAACAAACTCTCCAGACGAAGTAAAAAAGAGGAGAAATCAGACGGATCAAGCTGTTAGCCTCCTGACCTGCTGACCTGACTGACAGATGCAGCGCGCAGAGCTGTCAATCAAATCTGCCACAACCCTTCTATGGGCATAGTCGTTTTCCTTAATAGAATAAAATCCGACGAGTTATAAAAAAATTCAAACACAGTGTGAGGAGAAGGGGCCGTCAACTTATCAGATATATCTCGTTTTTTGAACCAGGCTGTAAACATGTTGATTCCTGTGGTAAAAACAGGCTTTTTTGGCTGGGGGCTTATGGCACTTCCGGCGCTTCTGCAGCCAGCCTCAAGTGGAACCTCGAGGAACTGCAGTTTTTTGTACTTCCGCATTGGCTTCATCTTTCGAGACCGGAGGTTGCCCCTTGGTATTAAGCTCCTGGTAGCTAGCAGTTAGCAATAAATGACTTCCTGCCATGACGTCCTTTTCTGTGCCTTTGTTTACTGTCTAATGTAATTAACAGTGAAAACACATTGGCTGTTTGTGAAACATTCTTTTAAGGGATATTTCACGTTGACCAAATTCAGTCAAGCTTTACCATAGACTGTACAAAACATGAACGTAGTCTCAGTGACATCACCCACCCCCACTGAAGCCAGAGAATGGTGGTCGCCATATTGGAAAAGTTGACTCTACCTATCTTTAGATGAATTTGGAAAACGGGCAAAAAGGCGGAGCAGAGGTGGGGCTTAAACCTCCTGGGAAACAACAACGTGTTCTCCTGTCGGTCAACACAGCCACACCCCTAATTAAGAGACAAGCTCTAGAGATCAAACCTGTTTCTGTATCAGGCTGTGGACATGTTTATTTCTGCTGTAAACATTTTAACATAGGACCTAATGGAGAATCCTCCGTTTTTGGAGCCAGTCTAAAGTGGACACTGGAGGAACTGCAGTGTTTTTGATCTTCTGCGTTGACTTTTGGAGGTTTCAGCACAAGTTCTCCAGACAGGGTCACTGAAAAAGTCTGAGTGAATTGACACATTTTAACCAGTAGATGGTGCTCAAGGGTCTCAGACGCAGCTTGCAGTTGGAAGAGGCCATAAGAAGCAGAAGAAGCTGCAGCAGCTTCAGGTCACAGCTGCCAGCTCTCACACACTCCAGTTTGTTTATTGTTCTTTTTATCAGATATACAAATATCAATGCAGTTATAAATGAAGCCACTTCAGTGGAAGTGCAATAGTGATGATGGTGTTAATGTGTCTGACAATGAGTGAGTTGATTGTTTTCACGTTTGTTGTCATTTTCCCTGACCTGTCAGCATCCAACAGATTTAATGCAGCTTTGGTCACGTAACGATTTTACTTTTAAGACATGACTTCACATCTTTCAGAAAGGTAAACACTCATTATGAGTCCATACCTGAGGCGCTGACTGTGGTGGGTGAAACATTCAGAGAAGAGGAAACGTCAGCGGTCATGAACCACAGATTGAAACAGTCACAGACTCTCTCATAACTTACCAATGTGGGTGTTTAGGGTGGAGGAACACACTCCCGCTGGCACGCAGACGGTCAAGTTCCTGTTCTCTTCTATCAGAAATTGTGCTCACTTTGTGACAGGAGTCGGTGAGAAGATGAAGGTGATCATGAGCTGCTGCCTGTTTGCCTTCCTCCTGAGCTGTAACCTCACTGCAGGTAAGACTGCCCTGTTTCTCACCATTACTTTGAAGCGTGTTGTGTAGACTTTTGTGTAGAGTTTTCTGAGTTGAAATGAATCTGAAATGTGAATCAAACTTTCATGAGGAATTGAGCCGCTGATGTAAGCATGAGAAAGGTTACTTCAGGAAGTAAAAAAAACAGCCCGGATAGATTCAGTGGTAACGTACCTACACCGTAATATTTACATAAATGTGGAATATTTTTTAATGTGTTATTCTCAGAAGAAGATATCCTCCATTAATTATAAGAGGGAGATTACATTTGACGCTGTGTTGTAGATCAAGCTACACACGCTGCACACACACACACACGATCCTGTGGATGCACTGATGGCGAGCACTCTTGAGCTAGTGGGGGGCGGGGGTTTGGTGCCTTGCTCAAGGTCACATCGGCAGTACTCAGGAATTGATCTGACACCTCTCCAGCTACCAGACCAACTTGCAGACTAGGTCTGCACCGGGACTTGAACCAGCGACTCTCTGGTTCGCCAATCCAAGTCCCTAAAGACTGAGCTGTTTTTTCTTACTGTCTGTCAAAACACCAATGGATGTGCATTAAATGTGAACGTGCGTGTTTAAACCTGATGCTGCATCATTAAGATGATCCTCCTCTGCATGTGAAGTCTGGTGGACTTAATGTTGGAGGTTCATGACACAAAGACGCGTTTGATGAAGAGAAAGTTAAATGTGATTCTGAAACTGGTTTCAAACCACATTTTAGTTGCTTGCAATTTTAAGAATACAGACATCCTGACAGCCGAGTCTTTGTATCTAACGTTATGTTTCTGTTGCAGCAATCATCCATGAAATAGTCGAGCAGAAGAAATCAATCACTTTACCCTGTCCTCACCCTGTGGGTAAAGTGAAGTGGAGCAGAGAGAAGAATGGAAACAAAACTGACTTAATGACAGTTGAGGGTGAAAAGGAGACAAAACACATTTCAGACCCACATAAATATTACAGTTCATTAGCAGATAAATCTCTATACATAAAAAGAGTAGAGTTCTCAGACGATGGCAGATATTTGTGTAACGATGAAGCAGCTGTGGATCTGACGGTGATCCCACCAGGTAACATAGAACTTTAATAAAAACTTTTCAACATGACTCGATTTCTCTGCCCAGATTTTGTATTTTAGTTTAACATGGACCACAGACACACTTCAGTAATTTCAAAGAACTGTGCATTTTGATTTAAAAAATTGGGTTTGATTTTTCTTTTCAGTTATTTAAAAAATATATTTTTTACCTTTGTTAGTCTTTATTTAATGACAGTTTAGAATCCTCTGACTTTACTCTGCGTGATGCATTAATCGTAGCTCATAATAAAACCTGTTGTTTCCTCTGCACAGGAACAGCCGTTCTCGAGGCGACAGAGAGGACCAGCGTCACTCTGAAATGTCCTGATGTTTTAGATGATCAAAAATGGTGGACAGAAGCTGGACCAATACCAAAACAAAGTCGGTTTGAGGTTTTTCGATTGGACAAGACGTTGATTATCATAAACCTTCAGGCTGCTGACTCTGGACTTTACACCTGCGATGGAAAACCTGCTGCGTACCTGAACGTGATCAGAGATGATCCGTCTGACAGAGGTGAGAGGAACACATCAACAGGGCAGAAGTTAAGAGAAGTTATTTAAAAGAAGTCAGACAGATTCTTAGTAATCTACCTTTTCACCTTCTTGTCACAGATATTTAGAGATATGAGGACATTGATACCTCTCATATTTAACCTGTTTGACTTCCCCAGACTCACCGATATTGTTTTTTTTAACTCCATGTAAGCTTCCTCTTGATCAGACCTCTGACCCTTTTATTACACACAACTCTGATTGAAGCTAGGGCCCTACTGATATGTGATTTCTGGGGCCGATACAGACACGATATTAGGGATGGAAAAAAATCTGATACTGATCTATCGACAGATATCTTTGTTGGATCTTTAGAGATAGATATAGATAACACATTTTTTGAGTTGACCCCACAAATGCAGTTATCAAACACTTGTAGATCAGATTAATAATGAAGACAAGATGGTCACTAAACTGGAAAGTATCTGTTCATGTACGTGCATCACCGCTTAAGAGTGATGATGCTTTTTGTAATCCATATAGCGCCCTCTGCTGGTGACAGAGAACTGCGAGTGTAACACAAAGATACTCAAATGAAATGCTTTTTGACTCTTGAAGATATCTGGAATATCGGCGCATGTCTGAGATAGAATTAGCCGATGCCCATTGTAGCGTAACTGAAATCGAGCAGGGGTCCAATTGGGCGCCAGACAGACCCTTCAGTCTGTCAAAAAAGTCTCAGGGTGAATTTAATGTAAATTGGACATGCACTAAGGGAGAGATGTCAGAGTGACGGAGCGGCCCACAGTGGGCGCTCCTGAGCTGGTGGTGGAGAGGGGGTTTGGTGCCTTGCTCAGGGGCATCTCGGCAGTGCTCGGGAGGTGATCTGGCACCTCTCCAGCTACCAGACCAACTTCGATACTTGGTCCCCACCGGGACTTGAACCGGCGACCCTCCGGTTCCCAACCCAAGTCCCTACAAGTCCCTACAGACTGAGCTACTGCCGCCCCCAATAGCAAGTATTCCCACCTAAATTCAACACAAAACCACGCTACGAAATACAATTAAATCAAAGTTAATTTATACATCAAACATAAATTCAGGACAACAGAAATATTTCATATTTAAACAAAACATCTCATTACTAAAGGTCAAAGTCCATGATCTCAAGTTCATCAAAAACGAAGATTTAAACCAGTCCAGTGTTCTCAAAATATGAACATTGAAGAAAGAGAGGCGTTGAGGGTGTGTGTGTGTGAAGGTGTGTGAGCGGCTGTTTGGGCTGGGGGGAAGGAGAGATTGGAGACCAGAAGCAGGGGAAGTCTTGAGGTGAGGTAACACAGAGAGAGAGAGTGAGACGATATCACCTGTCCAGGTTTTGGTTCCTGAGAGGGGTTGCAGCGTTACCACTCCAATGATAATTTCATAACTGCCCGATCATCCACGAAGCTCCAGTCCATACCTCCAGAGCAAAGAAGGCAAAACAATCTGCCCACTCTAGGTTTTTATGAACGCTCCTCTCCTTTAATTGTTTGGCATCCAAGGACATTGCAAGCAGCCTGAACCCTCCTTCTCCAGTTGTCCAACACTCTACTGTGCAGCAATCCTCTGTCTCCTCTCACACACACTCTCCTTCTCAGGTGCAAACAATCATCAATTTGCCTCTCCTAGGCCACACCCCTTCCTCACAGTCCTCTGCTGTGCAGCTGGATGCAGACTGCACCCTGTCTGCTACACCATAGTCAAGCAATATGCTAATATCTAAGCTAAAGAAACAACAGAGCAGATGTGCACATACTCTTCCGTCTACAGAGCAATTGACTTAAAACTATCGGACATATATAAAAAAACTGAGATGGGTCCTAGTAACCACACTGCTGACAAAACGATGCCCATCACAAGACCTTAATGTAAACAAACAAACAAACAAAAGAGCAAACTATTAAAATGTAGATTGTTAGAAAACTCCAGCCGCTGTGTAGCTGAGCTCTTGGCATCAAGTTGATTTGACATGCATTTTTCTACAGTCCGTCAGGCATTAACAGGGAATCAGGTGAAGATTTATCTGGCAGCAGAGGGCATGCCGGTCAGATGCTGAATGGTGCTGATGTAATGGCCATCTCAGTCACGCTGATGTGATTGGTTGATCTCAAATCACAAGCAATGTTTGGTTGAGGGTGACATTGAGCAATTGTTGATCGTACATCGTATGGAGGGCAAAATGATGGTACAAGTACGATAGTTATTGGACGTCTGGCAACACAGGTGATGTGGCTTCTGGCTGTGACCTCATATTAAACTAACACATATGAAATTGGTACAAATCTTGCAGTATAACGCTTAGCTAGAAATGAGACATTTGATTGTTAGATTCCTTTAACAATGATACCAAGATATGAGTATGAGTATGATTAAGAAAAAGCTAAAGACCCAGCTCTTTCATGAATACCTACTAAGTTAATGATGATGGTTTCGATATCATTGATGATGATGATGATGGTTGTCACGATTGTTTTTGTTTGATAATGAAGACTTATAAGATGGTTTCTATACTAATTAGAGCTCTCAAGAATTGCCGTCAATGTTGTGCTTTGCCTTTGGTCACTTCCTGTCAGCACCTGTGTGTCCAATCAGACTCAAAGCTGATTGTTTGCTCTTACTGACATTGTTCCCTTTTTCTAGATCCTTGCTTGTGTTGTACTTAGTCTCTGCTGTATGTCGCTTTGAATAAAAGCGTCTGCTAAGTGAATTGTAGAATTGTAGAATGACTGATACAGGGTTCAACAATATGAAACATGTTTTATGTAGTGTTATTATTATTATTACACTAGCCTCTTCATTCAACTGGTCGAAGTCGTGAGAAAACTTTATATTTGACACATCTAAAAAAAAAAAAGACCGCAGCTTTTTTTCATTTCTCACGGTCAGCCCATGATCCTCTGAGCGAGAATTATTTTCTGTTTCCTGTATTATAACTGTTTTCTGTTTAACACTGAAGGTAACAAGGCTAAAACCACAAAACCACCGACAAGACAAACAGCAGCAACGTCAACTGCAGCAGCAACAACTGTTCCATTAACAACAATGGCAAACAGTAACATGGCAACGACAAAGCAACAAAAGTCCAAGAACAAATCCACAGAAGATGAGGACAATAAGAGTAAGTTGACCCTGATTTTAATATTGTCATTAAAAACGTTTTATTTAAGAATCATTTCATAACCTTCTTGAGTCAAGATTACATTTTAGAAATCAGAAAATGAAGACTTATCAAAGCTACTTTAGTTGATGTACTACTCGTCCGACTCAGGTAAAGAAACGAGTGTTTGAAATTAACCATCACGACGGTTCGTACATCTCATGGCTCAGAAAATATAGAACCAACAAGTCTGACTTGTAAAGTTTTTAGTGTTTTGTTATTTTATGTTTTACTTTAATAATTATTCAAATACTGAATGAAAAGAACCTGCTCTGTGTACCATCGATCGAATTCGAGTTATTCATACTGATTTGATTTTTCAGACCCCAAAGACATTCCTGGTTTGGTGTCATGGATGTATATCTTCATCACCGTCCTCATCATCATCATCATCATCATCCTCATCATTATAGTCACTGTCTACTGTAAAAAAAGAAAATTTAAAAAAGGAGGTAAATGAATGCTTCTTGTTAACAATATTGTCTAGAAATCAAGCAGAATATGAGATATTTAAATATAATTACACAATACAGAAGAAGAAGAACAAAAACGGGGGACGATCCGAATAAAAAAACTAGAAAAAGAATCTGGATGAAATTCTGGCCGAGAAGACGGTAAAGGTACTTAATGCCATGTGTGCGAGATGCAAAAAATACACAACATCCTGGACAGGGAGCAGTCAAATAATCGTGGTGGCACACACTTCAGGATTATTTGGACATATTTGCGACGAGCCCCGAATTGGGCCACACCTGCCTTTTTGTATTTTTCAAATTGAGCTTCTCAGCCGTCAGACAAAAGAGGCCATGTGGCACCCACAAAAGCTTTAAAAACGTCCTACCACTTTGCAACAAGGAGGGGGTTTATAATCAGACTGCTTAAATGAATCCCTTAATTATGAGCGGCATCAATCCTTTTGTTAAAGCAGTCAGTTTACAGTAAGTCTACAACATGCTCATAAAGCAAGAGTTCATCTTACCTCAGCTGGTTTTGAACTCAATAGAAAAAGAAAAACTGTTACATTTTTCCTCATCTTAAAGTCCGACTTGGTACAGTCCAGATTACCTGTCATGTCCGCCTTTTTCTTTGCAGGTAAAATAGAAGAAGCTCTTTATGAAGAAATACCGGATGTATTGTTTCAGCCCAAAAATGGTGAGAAAAGTTATTTTTATTTTATAGAGAAAGACAAACTTGCTGTTTCTGGGATGACCAAGAATGTTGTAAAGATATAAAAGCAGCAGTGATGGAAAAAAACAAAACAAAGCTCAGTCAGCTGTCTAAAGCGAGGTCCAATCTGGCTTTGGTTTTAAAAAACCTTGGTGTAAAAAGAAGCCGTATAAGTTAATGTCAGCTGGTTCTGTATAATAATGCTTGTTGGTTAAATTTTTTAGACAGATTAAACCAAAATGATCCCACGTATTCCACCATCTCTGAGCTTCCTCTGATGAAGAAGCCAACTGGTAATACTTTTACGTTTACACTGAAAATGTTTGTTAAACCAAATATTCCTGGTAAAATACAGAATATTTTTTCATGTTTTCTTGCAGACACAATTCTACCTAATGAGTCCCCTTACTCCTGCATCGGAGACACGTTACGTGGAGATTGCACAGGTAACAGTTAGCTCCTTAAATGCGGGAAACATATTTAGGTTTCAAGATTCTAAACCTAAATCCCACCAAATGAACCTGCCAAACAGACAAGACTTATTCTTTTCCATTTGCAGATTTGACGCAGTCGAATGAAAGCCCATATTTTTTATTGGAGAAACCTGAAACACCCGAGAACAACAACGACCTGACGTCTGCAGTTTGAGCGGAAAATTCTTCAGTTTTCGATAAAACCTGCTTCTTCAAGAGTTGGTGCCTTGTTTCCACTAGAGACTGTAAATAATAAAGTTTGAAGTGACTTCACCCGTCTGTTCCTGCAGGGGTTACTGAAGTCCCATCGATGGCGGTCTCCATGCTGGAAATGCTGTCTCAGTCTAACTTTCAGTCAACCTAAAGATTGGCTGAGAGCTGGAGCCGAGGCGGGTTTTAAACCTCCTGACAAACCGTTAAACCGCGCCCGCCTGTCAATCAGGTCAGCTACACGCCTTAATGTGAATAACTCTTATCCTTCATCAAATCAAAACCTATGAGTCATCAAAACATTCACCCACCGTACAGTGTGTGCTGATTGAGACATGAGCTAATCAGACCTATTTGTTTTTTTGAATAAGGCTGTAAACATGTTAATCTCTGCTGTAAAAACAGGCTTTTTAGAATAGGTGTGTGTGACTTCCTGTGCTTCTGCAGCCAGCCTCTAGTGGACACTCGAGGAACTGCAGGCTTAATTTTTCAACACTAGAGGTTGTTGCTTGATTTCCACTTACGTTTATGTCCGGAGGCAAGTCAAATGGAAGTCCATTCATTCCTATGGGAATCTCTGTGCTATCTGATGTGCCTGCGAAACTCCTCCCCTATATAAAATGTCTTTATCAGTTTTGTATTATATACTGTCAGATTTGTCAGCTGTCATCCTCTTTGTCAGTTTGTTTAAACAAACACAATTAGCCCCTCCCCCATGGCTTCAGGTAGCTTCTGTCAGGTTTCTATACATCTGTAAAGAAATGCACGTCCTTGCGTTTGGACACGAGGAGGAATCATCCGTATATTTACGTATCTACGGACACCGGACACATATCTAAGTGGAAACACATGTCTACCATTTCCTCTGACGTTTCGCCACGCTGTGAAGCTAAAACACGTCATTATTTGTTTTTCAAAAGAAAAAAAAATGAAATCAAATTTTTCTATTAGCTAGAAAGTGGCTGAGTGCAAACAGTAGTTGTTTTCTGAAAGTGTTTTCTAAATGACCTGTAAATAAAAACATTCCTTTTTCTATTCCTACGAGGCAAAACATTTTCTTTCTTTATTTGACATGGACATACAGTAAAAACATTGTATCTGTAACATTTAACCACACACAAGGAGGCTTTGGGAAGGTACGGATAGAAAGAAGGAAAACGAAGGAGGGAAATAAAGATGGATTGGGTTTGTATATAGTCGTCTTCGTTCATCAGTGGTGGTGAAGAGCAGAGGAGACGTTTAGCCTGTAACAGTTTATCATCATAACATGGAAATAAATAAGTGCAATAAATGATAAGGTTACAGAGAGGAAACAAATACGTAATGAAGAAACACTCATTTATGTCAATTTGTTTTTCACATTTACATTTATTTTGGCAACATAAAAAAGTGTTAGCATTTTAGCTAACTTTGAAAGTACAGCTATGGTTAGCAGCAGTGCTCATGAAACATAATTTTTCATTAAAACAACGTTAGCACATCTTAAAGAGAGGAAAACACGACATATCATAGTTTAAGTCAGGCTGGATTTAAAAAATGTACGTCGAGGAAGACTTCTGACCTCAGTGTGACTTTTCACTCGTTAACCCTTTTCACACATATGGAAATCTCCGGAAAGACTCTGGAGATTTGGCTACCTGGAGGGGCCTTAGGCTATATGTGAACGCAAACAGCCGCATTTTTCGCGCAGACTTTACCCAGAGTTTCTCTAGTTTCTCCTAGTATTTTTTCCGCAGAAAGTCCGAGTGAGCTGATGTCTGAACGCGGCAGCATATACTCCGGAGATTTCAACTCAAGCCAATGGGAAGAGAATGACATTTATATAGTGACTGCCGAAAGTGTCTGCACGCGACCACTACCATCTCCGTGCACGTAATTAAACGGCTCCATTATGTTTTCTGTTCTTCAGTATATTGTTCTCCTCTCTTTTGTGGATGTTGTCATTCCATTGGACTACAAATAGCATTGATATGAATAGAAATATTCTCATTATAATGTTATGTAGCGGACTCTGTTGCTTCGGCCGCTACTTCCGCGTTGTTTATTTACGTCACGTCTTACCTCAGCAAATCCCCCGATCCCCCTCCCCTCTGACAGGGATAGTCCCCCGCTGTGAGGAACATATGTGAACGGCTAGGTCGGGAGAATCTCCGGAGCAGTCCTCCTGTAATTATCTAGATATTATCCGGAGTGCACATGTGAAAACGGCTTTTGATGGTGTGGCGTAATACTAACCAGCATCCGTTACGTGACACGACACTTCACACTCTGCATGAAACATGACAAAGGTGATGTTCCGTCCTTCACACATTGAAGCTAGCTCTGTGGTTTGTGTGTTCTAACCCTAACCCTATCACCTTGTGATACTTGTAAAAGTATTTTTAAAACATCAGGAGGTTCTCACCGCTTTAAGCTCATGTTTGTTCTGTATTTCAAAGTGGATGTTCATTTTTCTTTTTTTCCTAAGATTTATTTTTGGGCTTTTTGTGCCTTTAATGGAGAGATAGGACAGTGGATAGAGCTGGAATCAGGGAGAGACAGTTGGGAATTACATGTGAGAAAGCAGGCTGGATTTGAACCCTGACTGCCTGCTTGGAAGACTATGGCCTCCATACATAGGGCACGCACACTAACCACTGCGCCAACAGCACCCCCAAAGCGGACATTGATGTCTGTAAAGCGGCAAAACGTCTCTTTCTGGTGACCTTCAAGTATACGTCAGAACTGTTTAATGATCCTGTCAGATAACATGAAACTAAATCAAAGTTTCTATGCATATAAAGCCTTTACAGAGCTCAACCAGCCTGACTCATTTAAGCTGCCCATTATTTTGATAAACCCACACTCACACTTCCTTCGTCCTTTTTTATTTTTAGCCTTTTGCTGAGATGCAGACTGATTCACCTTTTATCTTTTGCACACGTTAAAGAAACTCACCCACCTTCGGGTTTCACTAAAAGTGTTTTATCCGTCATTGATTGAATGTCCTCCTCACTATATTTTCAACTGTACCTTTAATTTGTGGAAGGACGGAATATCAACCAGAAGAGAGGTTTATAGAGAGCTGTACAACACTCCTAATCTGAATTTAGGTGATTTGATGTCAATAAAATCAAAAATTAGAAATCTATTGAGATTATAACCTTGAAATGTGCTTATTTAAGGCAATATGTCATTGATAATGATGATTTGCAGAGTTATTTTTATTTTTATTTTGTATTTTATTTTGGTCTGAAATGTTAAGGGCTGTCACCTTCTATAATAGCAATGGATTGAGATGTCTATGTTGAAAAACAAAGAAGTTATTGAATATTGAAATGAGCTGTATTGCACTTTTACGATGGTCCCTAACTCCGCCTATAGTCTCCGGCGCGTTCGACAGACATTCAGTTCTTTGCGCTCCCAGCTGCATCGTCATTTTTGGTTATTTGAAGTTTATCAAAACTGTGAAACGTCTGCCTTAATCTGCTCTCCAACATATCCCCAAACTGTGAGAAATCGAGGCTTTGAGTCAGAGCTATTGAAGGTAATCGACACGAAAACAGGCGAATTTCAAATATGAAACTATCTTCTACCCGGTACCTGCTATTCCTCCCTTCTGATTGGTCAATTCCCCCTCCCCCCACACACACACATGGGAGAGCGGGGGGAGGGGGGCATTTCTACAAGTACAAATTTGTTTCGCTACAGACGTCTCGCAAAATGTGTTGCAGAACTCAAGCAGCGCAGATTCACACGAGAAAAGTAGTTTGTGCAGTTGTAGCGGCAGATTAGAGAAGTTGTAACCACAGAGTTGTGGTTGTAAAGGATAATAGGAACCAGTAATAAAAAAAAAAAATCTGAGTAAATTATGATTTTTACATACAAGTTCACTTTTTTTCCCTTCAAGTTCTCACATCACATTCTACAAGCTCTCACATCACATTCTACAAGCTCTCACATCACATTCTACAAGCTCTCACATCACATTCTACAAGCTCTCACATTTTGCAACATATCTACCTTCATAGTATTTACAGAGGTTGGAACAGGCTGGTAGTAGTTTTGTTTTGTTTGAAAAATAAAACTAAAAGGAACTAAAATGAAATTGTCTAAGTATTTCGATTCTGACCCTGGACTAGTTTTTAAAGAATTAAGATAAGAATATTAATTGAAGAATATGTTGCCTAATAAGTTCTCACATCACATTCTACAAGCTCTCACATCACATTCTACAAGCTCTCACATCACATTCTACAAGCTCTCACATCACATTCTACAAGCTCTCACATTTTGCAACATATCTACCTTCATAGTATTTACAGAGGTTGGAACAGGCTGGTAGTAGTTTTGTTTTGTTTGAAAAATAAAACTAAAAGGAACTAAAATGAAATTGTCTAAGTATTTCGATTCTGACCCTGGACTAGTTTTTAAAGAATTAAGATAAGAATATTAATTGAAGAATATGTTGCCTTTCTCTTGTTCCTTAAAAGTAGATATGATAAGTGGAGATACAAAACTTCAACACAACACAACACTTGGGCCAGCCCAACACAGTGTTGTGTTGGGTTTCTTGCAAAGATCAATAAAAAATACTGTGCTAGTGATGTGAACCTGTTCTGTTCAGTTCTGTTTTGTTTTTCTGTCGCAAATGTGTAATCAAATGTGAGAATCTTAAGTGACAACTTTCTGTATTTTTAGCTGCAAATCTAAAATGCAGTCTATTTCTATTTGGGGAGTTTTCAGTGACTCAGACACGACTGCAACTCAAAGGATGGGGTTTATTTTTTTACAAAATATAAATGCAGGGAGGAAGAAACCCTCTGAGGTTAAAAATACAGCTGATACCACTTTTGCAACCACCTGACTGATACTCATGATTCCCATTTATCTCTTCCCCCTCAGGTCGTGACTTCTTCCCCCTCAGGTCGTATGATCCCTCTTGTTAGCTTACTAACTAGCTAGCCTGCTAACGAAACTATCCGTTCGCATGTGCCAATGGACGAGAAACATTTCCAGGGTAACAGTAACAGAGCTGCTGCTTGTCAACAGGCAAGGCTGCTAGGGGCTCCAGACCAGCAGTGGGCCCCTGAGGGCTCAAAAACTTAAACCAAAGCAGTGGCCTCAAATTTAGACAGTAGGAAACCTCCCTCAGGGGCCCCCATCTGGCAGCTGTCACTCTCGTCGCCCTGCTGAGTGTTGAATGCAATATTGCCGTGAAAACCAATGTTTGTCAAAGAAAAGTCAACAAAGAAAAATTAAGAGGAATGATCGGTTGATAGGATAGAAAAAAGAGAGAGTAAACAATTGGAGAAGGAGTAATTGTCGACTGGCAGACATGATGGTGATGAACGCTGGTTGAAGGGTCCCCCAATTGATTTTCACCTAGGGCCCCGACAGGCTCTAGAATCGCCACTGAACAGCAAGCTCCACCAATCAGAGACGAAAATGTTGTGTTTTGTCAAATGTCTTATTTTGTGTTTTGTAAAATGAGTTTTGACCTTCATTAAAAAATGTATTTTATAAACTTTTTATTTTATAAAATTTATTCCGTAACTGAGGTCGTCAAGAGCACTCCAAATTTGCCATTGATTTCCTTCTACTTGTTTTTGTAGTTACAATGATTTAACGACTGAAGGTGTCAGTTTAATGCTGTGAACAGAAGTGATGACGTTCAGCTCCCTGCAGGAGGAGGAAGTAGGAGAAGAAGAAGAGTCGGGGTGAGGATGTGGAAAAGTTTCTCACTCCCTGAAGCAGCTTCACAGGTCGATGCTTTTTCTCTGAAGATGCTCAGTTTCATGACGTTCTGTCACGTTTGGATCCTGCACACAGTTCTGATCCTCTGCAGGGCCAACTCAACAGGTACAACTTGACTTCACGTTTATTTTATTATACATATCTGCTTTGGTCTAATGTTATACATGCAGAAGTCCTCGACATTTATCTTTTATATCCGTCCTGTATTTCCTCATGTGTTATATGTCAGCCTACAGTACTTGTGTAAATGAAAGACACATTTTTGTGTATCCTACACTATTTAAGAACTCAAAGCTGCAGAGCAAGTGTACATTTTCAGATCTCTTCACTTTTTTTTACAATAAAGCACCAAAAAACAAACACTTTACTTTTGGACTTTTTGCACACAAAAAGAAATATATTTTCTTGCTGGATTGTGGTAAAAATTTCAGAAAGAAAGACAGAAATGATGCCAATTATACTCAAACATTAATTTATGTACACAAAACAAGAAGTGAGGGAAATGTTTAACATGTTTTGGATGGAAAACTGGACAATATTTGATCGTCAGCCCTTGCATCTTACATCTTACATATCTCATGTAGTTGTATTCTTTTAATAATCACTAGGTCTTCTTTCCTTTATAGAATGAATATGTTGATTTTTTTTAGGTATTTTTTGGGGTCTTTTTGTCTTTATTTGATAGTTCAGCTGAAGAGAGACAGGAGATGTAGGGAGGAGAGAGAGGGGGATGAAATAAAGCAAAGGGATTTGATCCCACAGCCACTTCGATGACAACACAGGACATACATCCAAACAAGGCGCATGTTAAATAACATAACATTAGATGTAACTTTAAACTGTAGAGTTGACTAAATGATTCCTGCATTATTTCTGGGACTGGATGTCAGCGAGCATGTTTCCACGAGATAAAAGAGGAGAAGCTGATAAAACAGGAAGTGAGCTAAAGACTCACCATGAGCAGGACGCGAGTGACAACGTCTGCATCTAAAACAGGAGCTCGTCCATGCAGAAGGTATTCTGTGTCTGGGTGTATCCTGGAAACGTGAATTAAACAATGCACAGAATACATTAACAATACAAAAATAAAAAAAATATTTTCTGTGAGATCTCGCGTCTATGAAATCGTTTGTACAAACAGCAGGTGTGTGGTCTCCGGTCTGACCGAATCGTGTGGGTTCAGGGGATTATAAAGTTTAATTTAAAAAAACCTGAAAACACAAAAAAAGTAATGAAGTGTTTCACCCCTCCAGCAGTGATTAGATATTCAGTCCCAGAAGATCACCACGTGTGTCTGCGGTGTGGCGACGACTCTGATGTTGTCTGGACTCATGGCAACAGGAACGTCCCGGTGACCCGGAAAGGAATCTATGAGACAAACGACGACCCTGAACGGTTCATCCTGCTGTCTGACGGCAGCCTGTTCCTCCTGAAGCTTGACAAGTCGGACGGAGGCGAGTATCGCTGCAACGCGAGGCTGGTGGCGGAGCTGCAGGTGCTCACAGGTAGGATATGGATATATTAGACAGATGCATTATGGGAAAGAAACTCCTATATTTAGAAATGTTTTACAATGTTTTGAGTTTAATTTTTATGGAAGATTTATTGACAAAACAACAAACTGATCATTGAATGTGGTGTACCTCAGGGAAGTATTCTAGGTCCTGTTCTTTTTTCTTTGTATAAGCTTCCCCTTGGTGAAATAAGTAATTTTAGACCTTGATCTAGTGGGTTTGTGACGCAAGTTGGGCATCATATTTGCACACCAGCTGCTATACTGTCAATAATAGCAGTAGTAGTAGTATGTGTAATAACACTGAAGATAATATTGGCTTTGCACTCGATCCCCATGTAAGCGCAGTATTAGAATCCTGCTTCTTATAAAAAAAAACCTATCCTCTCATTCAGTGTCTAAAAGAAAGTAATCCACGCGTTCATCTCCTCCTGTCTCAATTATTTACTGAGATCAGCTACAGTAGTCGTCCCTGTCCTGGCTGCTGCTGGTCCAAAACGCTGAAGCCAGGATTCTGACTGGTTCAGGAAGAGGAAACACATCAGTCCACTCCTAGGACCTCTTCACTGACTCTCAATAGGCTTCAGGATTGATTTTCAGGTGTTGTTGTTTGTATAGAAAGAATTGCTTGGCTCCCTCCTACATAACCAACCTCCTTAGATCGCCTGACATGGGCTTCCTGGCATTCCCTCGCACACATCTCAAGCTGGAAGATGATCATGCTTATGCGGTCAAGGCCCCCAAACTGTGGGTCAGCCTTCCCCCCTCCATCAGGTCTGAGTCTTATAAGTCCCGCCTCAATAGGTTCTTTTATAAGTTGGCATTTGAGATGGTTTCTCTCTGGTTTTCTTTTTGTCCTCTTTGTAGTCTCTGTATTCTAATAATTGTTGTAAATCTTATGCACTGTTTCTTTAATGCATTAAGATTTAAGATTTACCTTTATTGATCCCCGCAAGGGGAAATTTCAGTTTTTACACTCTGTAGTCATACAACACGCACATAGGCTGAAGTATATATACACACCTGCACACAAACAGGATCCTATGGACATGCACTAATGGAGAGATGTCAGAGTGACGGAGCTGCCCACAGCGGGCGCTCCTGAGCTGATGGTGGGAGGGGCTTTGGTGCCTTGCTCAAGGGCACCTCGGCAGTGCTCAGGAGGTGATCTGGCACCTCTCCAGCTACCAGACCAACTTCCATATGGGGTCCGCACTGGGACTTAAACCGGCGACACTCCGGTTCCCAACCCAAATCCCTACAGACTGAGCTACTGCCGGCCATTGTGCAGCATGTTGGTCAGCTGCTGCTGTTTTAAAATGTGCTTTATAAATAAATGTGAATGGACTAGCAGCAGAAGAAGTGCAGGTTAGTGTTTTTAGTATTAAGGTTAGTTTTGCCATCACACCGGACACCAAAAGAACCGCAGGTCGTCTAGAAGGAAACAAATCTGTCTGCGAGTGATTGTGAAACTGCCTTACATCATCTATGTAAGTTCCTGAATCAAAAGAGGATGTGAAGCAGGGAGGGAGTCTTTGAAAGCATAAACGATAAAGTTCCCACAGTTTGAGTTAGTCATGAATTTTGTTACGACCTGGCTCGTGGTGGGGGGGGGGGGGGTGGGGGGGGGGGTGAAAGAGAAGTAATATAAGAACCAGATGATGTTGATAAGTTTAAGTTATTTACAACAACAAAAGGGTGAGACAAACTGAACGGGCCAATGAGAGCAGCTCAAATCAACAACAGAGTAAAAGAGAAGGACTCCAAATAAGGTTTTAAATACGTTCTAATGTGTGGAAAGAACGGAAAATGAAATCTACAATAACTACACTAACTTAACAAATCAAACAACAAATGAACAGCAGCCCTAAACCTAGTGTTTCCTAATGTAAGTGTGTGTGTGTGTGTGTTTGCGAAAGGGATGATCACCTGACCCAGTCCAACAGGAAATGAGCGCCTCAGATCAAATATGACCGAAGAACATTAACAAGTATTAACGAGAGACAACAAGCGGCACATCGGCGAGAATTAATTCATCAAGACACAGACACTCACACCTCACACACACACACACACACACACACACACACACACACACACACACAACTGAATCCTATTACCTGGAGCCTTGGCTATCTATATCTAAAATGCAGTCTATTTTTATTTGGGGGAGTTTTCAGTGACTCAGACACGACTTCAGCTCAAAGGATCAGGTTAATTTTTACAAAATATAAATACAGGGAGGAAGAAACCCTCTGAGGTTAAAAATACAGCTGATACCACTTTTGCAACCACCTGATTGATACTCATGATCCCTATTTATCTCTTCCCCCTCAGGTCGTGACTTCTCGGTGTCTGCGGGCCGGACACTGCTGCTCCCCTGCAGCAGATCCTCCAGACCCAAACAGAGGTGGTTTTATCGGAGGAGGGAGGAAGGGAGGCGGGAACTAATCTTTACCTGGTTCGGAAACGGTACGGCGAAACCAGAAAGGGAGGGGAGCCGGCTCAGCTACAGGAACGATGGACTGCAAATCCAAAACCTGCAGCTAGAGGACGCCGGAGAGTATCTGTGCAACGGAAATCTGCAAGCCAGACTCACTGTTGTCACGGGTGGGTTCATGTTTATTCAGCAGGAGATGTTTTAAGAGGTTTTTTTACATTGATCTAGTTCCATAAACTTCAATGTAAACATTTCATTTCACTTTTCTGACATTATTGCTTCTACTTCACAGTTAAAGCCTTTAAAGGAGCAACATGTCATTCTGACACCTAGTGTTTAAAATGGGTACTGCAGTCAAAATTCAGAGAAGAGAAGCCAGCACTTCAACATAGCATGTTTCCTTAATGTCTGATCATATAGTAAGGTCACTTTATCATTTCACTCACTACACATCTCACTGATTGGACCTTTAATACTTTAAAAAACACTCAAGATGGGTTCGGACTTTGTCTTCTACATATTCTATTTTTCATATTATCTTGTTGATTGTCGTGAACTTAAACCTAAACAACAAACAAAACAACAAAGCTTCACATTAAAATAAAGAAAAGGACGCAGAGAGTTTAGCTGTCATCAGTTTTGAGGACAATAACTCGCTTTAATGTCGTGATTTTAAAATGTGTTTGTCTTGACTCATCAGTGCGGCCCGTGCCGACCAGCGTCCTGCAAACCAGCAAAGCTGCAACGCCTGTGACAAGAACAGGTGAGGTTGTTGTTTTGTAACCCTTTCTTTACGTTTGATGACTTTAGACCACAACTTCAATCTTTTGACCTTTCTAAATCAACTTATGTGTTCGGAGGTTCTTTAGTGTAAAAGCAAAACATCGATGAAACGAGGAGCAGACAACATGCTGCTTTAAGTCACGATGTCTTTATGGATGATCTTGTTGTTCTTTGTGTCTTTTAATGTCTAATAATGTAGTTGTTTAATAATATGTGTGGCTGCTCGTTGTCTGTGTGAAACTAGCTGCCGGTCTCGGCCAGGACTCTGGAAAAAGAGATTTTTCATCTCTACGAGTTTAAAAAAATGTTTTTAAATTCAGTTAAAACTTTTTGGAATTTGGGGTGCTAATGGCCTCTGCTGAATGTCCTCTGAGTCCGACGCGCTCTCCTCCCAGCACTTCCTGTCTCTCTTCAGCTGTCCTTTCTAATAAAAGGCAAAAAAATACAGCTTAAAAAAAGAAATCTATTTTGAATGATACTGTAAAGCTGTAACCTCCATTAAGTGTTGATTTAGTTTCTCGACCTTCCTGCTCTCTCTCTTTTCAGCTGAAACAAAGAAGAAGGAGAAGAGCAGAACTGAGAATGGTTGGTCAGCTTCATGCACTCACCACACCGTCTGTTTTCTATCCTGTCGGATGTTTTTTCGTTGACCGATGTTCCCTCTGTGCTCTCTGTCAGTCCTGCTGATGGTCGGCGTGGTCGGGTTGGGGTTCATGATCCTCCTCATGGCGGCTGTTTGTGTTTTACTGACGAGCTTGAGGTGCAGGAAGGCGAAAAAATACAGAAGCACAGGTAGGTGCTCTAAAGTGCGGAAAGCCAGGAGTGTCATTATTTCTATATTTGTATTATTCCTTCATCACTGCAGACTGAAGCTACCTTTGTTTTTTCTGTGATCAGACGACAACGTTTTGATAACAACCGCCGTGAACACTGATCAGCAAAAGACGACTAAAAGCGCTGTAGTACACATGTCGAGCCAGTAGTCCGCGGTGTGACTTTGTAATGAAACAACACACGCATTCGCACATGCTCTTCATCTGCAGAGCGGTGAGGTGTCAACATACAAAAAGTCTGATGATCGATCGTTTGTGTGGACGGACGACGAGGTGGGGTTGTTACCTCAAGTGACCCTAAACTACAAAGAGAGTGGAGTTCAAGAAAGTGACTACTTGGAGTCATGACAGTCGCCATCTTCACAAACAGAACTACAGAGTCGGCCATTGTTGTTGTAGTCCACTTTTGTCTTTTCAGGCACCCTAAACGCTGTTACAGTTTTCAGCTGAACTCGTCGTGTAAACAGGGTCACATCGATGTTTATCTTCTTCTTCTGTTTCACCTACAGCCGCTTCACAGAGACATGAAGACACCAAGCTGCAGCCGTGGAAGACGTCCAACACACAATCTGGTAACACCGTCCGAGCTTTGACCTGTGTGTCTAATGATCCTCGGTTCTGTTTCCACCTTGACTACAACGTCAGCTGTCTCTCCTCAGAGTCCGCAGTTCCTGAATGTCAGCCTCACATGGACGAGACGATCCACTACGCCTCTCTGGGCCGCCAGAACTGGAGGGAGAGACCCTGCAGGACTCCACCGGATCAGAACCTCAACAACATCATCTACTCCTCTGTCGTCACCAAACCAACAGCACGATGAACACAAACACACTCTGCTACCTGCAGCACCATGAACACAAACACACTCTGTTACCTGCAGCACCATGAACACAAACACACTCTGTTACCTGCAGCACCATGAACACAAACACACTCTGTTACCTGCAGCACCATGAACACAAACACACTCTGTTACCTGCAGCACCATGAACACAAACACACTCTGCTACCTGCAGCACCATGAACACAAACACACTCTGTTACCTGCAGCATGATAAACAAACAAACATGTTACTGCTCCTTCGATGAATAAATTAATTTGTTTTAATGTTAAATATTTAAGTTATGGTGATTTTTTAAAATATTGACACGACAGAAGTTGTTTATATCTCTCTGTATTTATTTGAAACAGAATTAAATTGTAGATAAAAACATTCGATCATCAGTAACAAAGAAGATAAGCAACAATGGATGCTGGATTGATCCATGAAGAGCAGATATCAGTCGTGCTTTTGTCAGAAACAGTCAGTCAGTCGCATGTTTTACATTCTTCTTGTGTTTTTGTGAATGTTGAAGTTCTTATGGAGGTGAAATGAAGTTTGATAAAAGTAAAGCTGAGGATCATATTTACAACATGTTGACAGTCTGATGTGATTTAAAGAGGAGGCGAGTCAAAGTGTGGTGAGTTACAGTATTCATAGAGACTTACAGTATATAAAAAAACAGTGTGTGACTCATTCTTTACGTCTTTAAAGAGCAGAAAATAATAACAATAAAAAAAACATTTGAGTCTAAGAAGACTTACATTCGGTATCAGAGCTTTGTATTTGGTGTATTTGGTGTAATTGGTGTTAGAATATGACAGTAACACAAAGTCAGCGATTATTTGAACCATTTGGGTTTTTGCAACCGGCCACCGTGGAGTATGTGACTTCCATTTTAACCAATCCTGTCCCTCCTCCTCCTGCTCCTCGGCCAGAGGGGCGGGGCTTTCCTGCATGCTTCAGACTGGAGTAGTGCAGAGACGCGTCCTGCAGAGACAAACGACGACGAAACATTAAAAACCGGTTCAACAAGAAGCAAAAACATCGATGCTGAATTATCTGATTTCATCATTTAAAGTTAAGTTTTAAGAGGTCATAGACGTCCTAAATGCATGTTGTCCAACACATGAGACCATAACTGAAACACCTGCAAAAAACACATTTTAAAATCGGCATGACTGTGTCGTCCCCACAACAACCACCGCCGTTCTCATTCATGCATGGCCTGCTCCGACCTCCAGCTCAGTGGCGAGAAAGTGTGGGCAACAGGAACATGAGGAATACAAAGGAGAAATCCTTCTTGTATATTATCCCATATCTTATGCCAAAGGGCCTCCAGATAACACTTACAAATAATGATTGATACATTTTTAACATGCAAAACAAAAAGAACATGTTTATGAATCACGTTTGAATGCAGCAGGGGAACACGTCGTGATCTACTGACCTCTGTGACCTTTGGACTCTTGTTGCATCTACAGCTGCAAACAGCTGGTTTACCTGCAGAGAGAGGACAAGAACACTGAGTCAGTCATCTTGAATGAGTTATAACAAGGGCTGCCGAACGAGCTGCCTTTTTTAAATCATGATTCATCATCTTTTAGTGTGTGTGTGTGTGTGTGTGGGGGGGTGGATAGGTCAGCTGAGGACAGACAGGAAATAAAGGAGGAGAGAGTGTTGGAGGCGTGCAGCAAAGCGCCGAGGTCTGATTCTAACCCACGGCTGCTTCGACGAGGACTTTAGCCTCTGTTCCTTGGCTGCATTTTGAAATACAGCAAAGCCCTTCCTGTAGTTGGAAGTTTAGGACATGAAGTTAAGCACAGCAACAGGAAGTGGTTAGGGATCCCAAAGTGAGGTCAAACAGCTCAAAGGAACCGTAACAAAGGTCAATGTGTGATGTCATAAGGTGGATATTACTTTGGACTCGTCAGCTGAGCTGTCTGAGAGTTTGTTAAAGTGAAATGAGACGTTCAAAGATGCAGCAGTGTCCTTCTTTTACATCACTGAGACTACAGGGAGACACTGAGGACGGCTATCTATGGTGAGCATGCTAACACATCAATGCAGAGCACAGGCAGCTCGAGCACACTTGTGCTTAATGGTGTTTTATTATGGTGCGTTCTAATTCATAACTCCTTGTGAACGCGAGTGGAGAGGGGTTGGAAGTGTGTCTCTGGAGAGTGCAGGCTTCAGTATGGAGGAGGTGTGGCCGAACAGCAGTTTGTTTTGGTTTCATGCTGGTGCGCAAGGGCGCCATCTACTGGATCAAAAAGTCAACATGTCACCGCAGCAGGAAGATATTTTTTTTCTTTTATAACTGCAGGACAGAGTCCAAGACACAATTCCCTTTGAGGACAATAAAGTACGTCTTATCTTGTCGCCTGAGATAGACCTTTAATTTGAAAAAGAAACAAGTCTTTTTAACAAACAGTCGGTTTCAAGACGTTTCACTCTTGAAAGCCTGCAGACGATTGACAAGTGAAGATTTAACCTCACAAACAAACATGGAGCATTCAGAAGAACAGAAACAACTTTTTTTCCCAGTAAAAATATTGTTTTGGTCATAAAGTTAAGAACTATATGAAAAGGGCAATGCATCAGCTGTTTCTGTCTGTAAACATGTGATCAGATCCTTAGAATAATGGAGCCTGTCAGTGGTTAGTTACCCTTTAGATGCACAATGATCAGCTGCACTAGCTCCTGACGGTTATGTTTCACACATTACCAACCCGGAGAGTTAAAGAAAGTTAATAAATACAGGAACCACCAAGAATTTAGAGTGTGAGGAAACCCAGAACCCACCTACCAAACAGCTGATTGTATATGTGGAGATTAGATTAGATTAGTATTTAGAGGCTTTGGATCCAACAGCTGATTTTATTGACATCTACGGCTGGATCTTAAACACAAACTTTACAGAATCTATCTATGCAGGGGTTAATTTTACACTGTGCCCTGAATAGCCAAGCCTGCATACCAGAGCAGGCAGTGTGACCGGTAAAGCCTTCCCCAGTCAGTAAGTGAAAGTGAAACTAGTCAAGCTGTTGTTGTCGAGGGAGCAGGCAGTGTTTCTAGCTCTTCGTTTTACACCTTTTATTGAAGATAAAGTGCTCTGAACACTGAGAAAATAGGAGGAAGTTTGTTTTAGTTGTAAGGAAGAGCCCGCTGAAATCTTTTCTGCACTTTCCTTGCTCTCTGCACCATGCCGGACACTCAGCTATGTTTGGAGGCCCTGTCGGCTCTCTCTGGCTGTAATGTGGAGCAGACAGACGGCTCCTCTCAGCTCACCCCGCAGGACTTTGTGAACGTCGTTGCCCTGAAGGAGTTTTACAAGCAGGAGGGCTTTAAGCAGCTGGAGTACCCCAGTTTAGGGACTTTATCCCTGCAGGATCTGGATGAAAGGGACCTGTACAGCTCCCCCCTGTCGCTGAAGGAGGGCCCCTCCACCGCCGGACCCCCAGAGAACATCCTGACCACAATGAAGATCAACCCTCAGGACTTCTTCCACCCGCAGTTCAACTACGACTTCACCAACATCAAGGTGAGAGGACACAGGACTTTACTGCATTTCTTCTCCCGCATGATTCATATGATACCGTTTTTATATCATTGATCAAAAATGTGAAATACGATGCTGACAAACCAAGCTGAACTAAAGTGAGCGAGGGAGGAAATAAGAAAAGGAAAGCGAAAGGGGAAAACTGTGTGTCAAAGGAAGTGAGGAAAGGAATGAACACGTAAGGGTAGGAGGCAGGGAGGAAGAAAAAGACAAAGGAAGCAAGTGTGCTCTTGAGGCAAGAACTGGGCAAGAAAAGGAGTGAGAGAGAAGCTGAGCAAACAAGCGAGAGAGAGGGAGTGAGGGAGCAGGGGTGTGTCCAGAGGAGTGTCCAGGAGGGGTGGCATGGGCCCCCCATTAAAATCTGATTGGACTCCCCAGGTACCCCAACCCCAACCTATGATTGGCCATTTAGCTTATCAGAGGCGGGACTTAAGTTTAATTTAAACTACTCTGACTGAGAACATCTATTTCTTGAGATGGGTTCTTAGGAAATGACTAACTCGCAAAGTAGACAGTGTGCGAGAGTTGGCATGCACCCAACCCCCCCCCCCCCGGTGAGAAAAGTCTGGACACGCCCACAGGTACTGTTACATCCCTATTAGTCAGTGATGAAGAGAGGGAGGGAGAGAGAGAGGGAAGGAGTGTTTAAGCGGGCAAGGAAGAGGAGGAGGAGTAAACCAATGTATGGATGATACTGTTGACGTGTTCTGTGATGAAGAAATTATAATCAGCATGTAGCCTGTAAGCATTCTCCACTAAAGGTTCCTCTCTCCCCTCTGCCCCCTTCAGGACGGTAACACTACGTTCCTGAGAGGAAATGAGCCGTACCTCCGTCCCTGCGGCTGGAACCGAGTCGCCCTGCAGGTCACCAAGCGGTACGATGGTGGCAACGGCTGGCTCGGAACGGGGGCAGACGCCTGGCCCGTCTCGTACCACGGAAACAACATGGACGGCTCCCTGGGCGTCATCTTTACACGTGGAGAGAACACCACGGATGACCCACAGTTCCTGGATGCCGCCGCTGCCTCTCTGGTCCATGGGGAGACGAAAGGAAGAGGGGTGTACTCCACGCCCGATGTCCAGATGGCAGAGAAATATTGCAAGAAGTTCAAGTCCAAAGTGGACGGGAAGACGTACAAAGCTGTCCTCCAGAACCGCATCAACCCAGCGAAGAGGAACAAGTGTCAGAGAGAAAACGTGTGGCTGGTCTACGTCCCTGAAGGCTCCAACGACGTCCAGACCAGAGGCATCGTGCAGGAGTCCATGCGACCCTACGGGCTGCTGCTGAAGCAGGTTTAAGATAATCAGGAACATTTAATCTGCCTGAAGTTTTCCTGATTCACTTCTCTGCAGTGAAATTCTACAGAAGTTTATAAATGTTAAGTTTCAGCACGTGCTCCGATCAGGTTTGTTAGGGATGTGGAAAAAAAAACTAAAGAAATAGCTAAAACCATTTTCTTAGAGCCTCTGTCCACAAAACATCATTTTCTGTTAAAGCCTTTTTCTTTCCAACTCTTCCCATGACAGAGAGAGCAGACTTTTTGAAAAGGTGCTGCTGTCAGCGTCACTGTTTCTATCAGTCAAATAGAGTCAGTCGTGTCATCCTGCTATCCAAATTCAACATGTATTCAAATTAAAGTAGCAACTCTGGTTTCAAAAATTAAAATCTGCATTCTTCCAAACAGCCAGCAGGGGGCAAACACCCCTGGATACAGAATGTTGCCAGATTACAGATAGGCAAAATGAACGAGTTTATGGTCTCGATCTCCAGTTTCAAGTCTTCTTCTATACATCCTGATGAAGTAAATGTTGGTCCCACTTAGAGTCACCCAGAGCACAAAGCAGGGGCGAAGTTAAGGTGAGGGCGGCTACCTGGGATTGTTACGTTGTTACAACTGTCAACAAAGATGGATCATAACCAGTGCATATCCATCCTAAAATGCCTAATCCCTAAATGTCTCCAGATCTACGTCTTTTATTTTGATAGTGTTAAAGTCTTCAATGTTCTGCAAACCTCATAAACATAATGCTGCTCTCCTCCTTACCTGGAAACCTCCTTCACCGAGTTCACACACGATCTGTAGCTAAAGCTGCCTTTTTTTACAGTCTCATGTTTTAACAACTTTAAAAAACTAAGAAATCTTTTTAACCTCTGGGATTATTTCAAGCTCTGGGCTGTAATGATTTGACTTACATGATGAGTCATAGAAAATAAAACAACATATCAAGTTTGTCATGCATGGTTGTGGTTCCTTCTGTAAATATAGAAAATCTTTAAGTTTTGGTCAAACCAAGTTGAAACTGCAGAGACAAGAAGGTTGAATAATGCTGCCATCTAGTGGTGCATAAGTGCGATTGTTTTCATTTAATACTTCTGAATTGAAGTAACCATCCATCCATCATCTACACCACTTGTCCCGTTAGGGGTCAAGAGGCAGGGTTACACCCTGGATTGTTCACCAGCCAATCACAGCGCTGACATATAGAGACAGACAACCAGCCACACTCACATTCACACCTGCGGGCAATTTAGAGTCACCAGTTAACCTAACGAGCACGTCTTTGGACTGTGGGAGGAAGCCGGAGTACCTGGAGAGAACATGCAAACTCCACACAGAGAGGCTCCTGTCAGACGGGGATTCAAACCAGGAACCTCCTCGCTGTGAGGGGACAGCGCTAACCACTGCAGTAACAATGAAATTATTTTAAGTTCTCATTCTCAAAAGAGGAAATTCTGCAGATTGTAATCATAGTTTTTTATTCCTCATTGCACAAACACTCACACACTGATCATTTCTGTGCTGCTGAACCAGAAGTGGTTTCATTATTGTAGCTACAGTGAACAGTTGGAGTTGTTATGATCCCCTGTGAGTATTAAACTCTTGATGTCTTCTTTTTGTAATTTTCCCTAAACATCTACTTATGTATCTCTGTAGTCCATTCGGTCAATAGGACTACAATTCCCACAAGTGTGGGCGGCTGTGGCTCAGTTGGTCGTCGCCTCTCAACCAAGGTCGAGGGTTCGATCCCCAGCTGAGCAACGTGTCCTTGGGCAAGACACTGAACCCCGCATTGCTCCCGCTGCTTCGGTGGCGGTGTATGAATGGATGAGTGTTGTACTTACTCTCTGATGTACGTCGCTTTGGATAAAAGAGTCTGCTAAGTGAATTGTTACCAAGATGGTGCTGCAGACGGCGGCACCATAATTTCGTCTTTAACCTGATTCTCGCTCTGGCTCCACGTCTCAAAAGGCTCTTTAAAGAAGTGAGCATGTCCTCTCTTTTACCGTCTATACCTTTTTGGTCCTTACAATGATAAAGTTGAGAAGTTGAGAGGACACAAAGACACACCTGAGTACAGGACGAGTCCGATGACGATGAAGAGGAAACAGGAGACGAGTACAGCTGGAAGAACACAGATCCCTAGAGTCCAACATGGCAGCCCTGCAGACTCCCCTCCAGCTCCTGCAGACACAGAACACTAAAGAGTTCATTTACTGATGTCTTACTGAGTCCAATAAAACCAGATAACCTGTTATCCTCCAGAGTAAAAATACATAAATAAATAACCTTACCATGAACAGCCAGGTGAATCCCTCTGCTGACACAAACATTATCTGCACACGTCCCGGAGCAGAAATACAGTCCTGCATCCTCCTCCTCCACCTGCAGAATCATCAGAGCGACCAATCCCTTCTCCTCAACGTATCTCCGTCTGTCGGCAGCGGCGTGGTAGTTCACGGGACGCTGACCAAACGTGTCAAGGGTGACCGTCAGCAGGGGCAGCAGCTGATCGGAGCGCAGCAGGTACCAGGTGATCTGACCGCAGGAGGTCAGGTTACAGCTCAGAGACACATTATGACCTGGCTGGACCACAAGGGCTGAGCGGAGAACAGGTGAGGCTGAGGACAGGTGAGCTGCAGCACCTGAGGAAGGTGAGGGATCAAAAGACAATATGTAACAGAATCATTCGATACTGTATGTTACGGCGCTTGCTTTGAGACTGTTCTCAGGCCTCCTGTCTCCTCCTCAGGTTCACCTTCCATGTTGTCAGTTTGTGACAACTTGAGGAGCTTTACATTATTTGCAGCTCATAAACCTCCTTATCTATCTGATACTCGCGTCATTAAAAACCCTTATTTCAGACTCTGCCTCTTTATGACCCCCCCCCCCCCCCCCCCCCCTCCCCCCCTCTCTCGTGCCCCACTCACTGCCATGAATTAGAACAACAGAACTGTCTGATCTGTGCATGTTAGATCATCTCGTTCATCCAGCTCTGCCTGCACTCATCAGGAGCTTCACGCTGAGCCCGGACCCTCCTCTCCTCTGTGAGCCAGAGTAGGTAACAGGTACAGGTGTTACAATGCAGCGCCACACCTGCAGGCTCGATCTTCCGATCTTTTTTTTTTTTTTTACAAACCAAAGCTGCGCGGAGAGAGAGATGTTTCAATTGCACAAATATGTTGGCAAATATTTGTGCAATGTAAACAATGTGTGCAGGAGTTTGCCTGCAATTTCTTTTTTTGTCTTTTTTTTTTTTTTTCATGGTAGCAGACCCGTTATTGATGTCGGTTGATTGGTTTAAAACGTGTAGTGACAACCTTTAAGTGACCCGAATAAACAACAAAACTACAGACAGACGATATAAAACGATACCTCCGTAAATAAAGCTCTATCTCAAATCCAAAGTCCTTGAATCTCTCCACACACAAACCTTGAAAGGCTTGGAAACGCCCTCGATAATTAAAAACAGAACTTACAGAGCAAAGTGATGATCCACGTGACATCTGCCATTATTTATTAATGATAATCTCCAGGGGTTTAGGGCTCGCGCTGCAGGAGCACGAGGACACAGAGTGATCAGTGAACGAGCTGTTAGTGTGTGTGTGTGTGTGTGAGGGAGTGAGCAGGGGCTTTTAGACTGAAGAGACCACCAACATGTCTGTCTCCAACATGACAGCAGCGTGTCAACAACCCTTTAAGTTTCCACTTCTCCCTCTGTTGGTCACGAAACTGATAAGGCAGCATCGCGCATGCGCAGTCCTTAGGTTTCGTTTCTGAGGAAAGCTGGAAGCGGTCGCAGCGAACTTTCAAATAAAAGCCTGAGAATAAGAACACACCTCGGGGGTTTTCATGTTTGAGTGAGACAAAGGAGTATTATGGCCACATAATGGGGATTTTGTTTTTAGATTTCGTAATTAAAGTCATACATGTACGACAGAATAAAGTCGTTATTTTATTCTAAAGTTATAGAGCAGCAGCCATCTGAACAAAAATGATGAACGTGGAGCATCTTGTGAAGATAAGATTTTACTGTCTTTATTGTCCCAGAGGGAAATTTGCCTCGGACTTCGCAGTGCTCTGATGCAGTAGCAAAATATCAAAATACATTAATTCAGTAAATCGTGACTAGTTAAATAATCATCAAATTCCATTCAAGTAAATTATTAAAACCATAAATATGTAATAATTAAGAAAAGTAATGAACAGTGCAGGTACAGCTACACACACACACACTACAGTTTAGGTAGTGTTGAGGGCTTTGATGGGGACAAAGGAGTTTTTGAAACGGTTGTTCCTAAGGTTAACCCTGTATTGTCTGCCTGAAGGGAGGAGCTGGCACCTCAACTGTAAGGTGTGTGTATATGTCTACACACACGGTATACTTGAGTAAAGGTTTCACTAATGAGGAAACACTAACTGATGTCGTCTGTAACACAGATTGAGTTCCTATCTGTGGAATGAGCGGCTTTAAGGTCTCTACATTTCTGATGAGGCGTGTTGGGTTCTTCACGTCTGCAGATATGAAACTACACATTCTGTTGGCACATCAGCGTCACATTGTCATGAGTATCAGGACTCTGAAAAGATGCTGCGGTGACCTGGGGCCTTCCCGGAGAGAGAACCACACTGACGAGGAGAGAATTGTCTCTGTAGTGGTTTTGAGGGTCCCCCCTTTCATTTTCACAAATGCGGATGCTGCTCTTTCACTATGACCACAGCCTCATTTGCATCCGTTTATGACTTTAATATTGTAAATAAACAAAACACAAAAGAGTGTTTGTTAAATATTTCACATGTTTTATATTACTCCTCTTCTTATGATAGAATCCCTCTTCCAACTCTCATCCTCCATTAATGTGAATATCTCGGCGGACAGAGCGATCCCGTTACAGGGGCGACACAGGATCAACGGAGCCAGCATGGGAGCGCAGCGCTGTGCGTGTGAGTGTGTGCATGACTGACTGTGTGTGCATGACTGACTGTGTGTGCATGACTGACTGTGTGTGCATGACTGACTGTGTGTGCATGACTGACTGTGTGTGCATGTGGCGCTCCAATTCACAGGCTGGGAAACCTTGTTGACGTGTTGCCAAATCAATAAGAATGTGTCAGGTTGTTTATGATTTTGTTAGGGCGTGGTGACGGGCTAATAAGCCAATGTTTTCTCACAAACCAACACTGAGATTACCATGGTAATGAGTTAATTTCTCAAGGTATGAGAAAACGACTGATATGAACTGGTTATGTATGTATGGATATGACCTTAGGGCCTCCGTATGTGAAAAAAATTAATCTGATGTGATCTGGGTTATTTTTGTTTTTAAGAATTACGACTAAAAGAAAAAACGTCCTCAAATTGATTTTTCTACCCTGACATCTACACCGAAAGTTGGACTTTATTCTCCGCCCGTATGAGGAGGGAGGGAGGGAGGCGCACGGGAGCAGAAACGAAACCTAACGTTCATGAAGAGAGATCCAGACTGAAAGAGATCACACTCTACCATCAGAGCTGAGAGCAGACAGGAGGAGAAGGGGACTGAGCTAGATTACCAAACAGCAGAGATCATGAAAACTACCACACACAAATGGTAAGAATCCATGTATTTCTTTTCATCCGAGCTCTATTCGTTTGGAGATTCATTCAAATATATATATATTTTTTGACCAGTTTTTCTTTTTTTTAAGCATGCAGAATCCTCTCAAAAGTATTTTGTCTGCAACTCGTCAGTGAATGAGCTCGTAGTCTGCAGGATTTAAACATTTCCAGAATATAAACTCGGTTTATGTCACGTTAAGATGCTGCTGCTTCACAGCTGCACGCGCGTCATTTAAACTCTCCGCCTGCTGCAGTTACGTTTCTCTGGAAACCGACAGGTGATCAGAACCGAAACTTACAGGAATTACTTTTTGTTAATCCAATCCATGACGACACCTCTAATGTCAACAGACTGGTGAAATAATAATTAAAACAAACAGTGGGACCAAAGATCACATTTGATAAAAATGCTTTAAGCCTCTGAAACTTACTGATACTACGCCTGCCTATTTATGTTTTATTATTAAAAGGTTAGAAACCCAAGAACTTGATATTTACATTTTTTTATATACTCGTTAAAGGGTTCATGGAATTAAAGTGAAATAGATTATTGTGTATATCCTGGAAAATCATCATGGAGCAATTTAGGGCGTCGTTCAATAAGAATGTGATTTGGATGGATGGAGAGATGGAGTGTGTCATGTGTTTGTGGTAAAGCAAAGAGTCACTGAACAGAGGATTACATCCGCGCACATTCTTCACAACACACTGTCTCTCTTATTCTCTCCTTTCTTTTTTCTATTCTCTAGAGCAGTGGTTCTCAACTGGTGGGTCAGGACCCAAAAGTTGGTCCTGGAGCTGTTTTCAGTGGGTCGCGATTGTGTGCCCAGGAAAAAAATAGTGTCAAAAAGTCCATGAAGTGCTTTTTAATGTTTCATTCCATTTCTTTGTTCTGTGACCTGATTTGTACCATCCGATTTGTCATGAAATCAATCTGATTGGTTGAAAAATTGCAGAAATTTGGGTCGCAATTCTGAAGGAGTGAAGGAGTTGGTAGTGGGTCCTGAGGCAAGACCAGTTGAGAACCAGTGCTGTAGAGTAACAGCAGTCCCACCTGCTGGCCTGAGAAGGATACGCTTTCAGAACACAACAGAGGGATGGATGGATGGGTGGAGAGATTGAAGGATGCCAATTAGGGGTCGGACTCGAACCCGGGCCGTCTGCTTTGAGGACTTTAACTCCCACATATACCAACCTGCACCCTGAATAACAAATATTATGATTAATAAAATTACAAAATGTCTCATCATACAGTTTGTGTAGAAGGAAGACATGTTTTTTTTTTGCTTCATTGTATCCGTTGTATTTTTAAAAATCTGTTTTGATGAATAACGTGCTTGGTTTTAAACTCTGAAAGAACTCGCATATAAGTGTTTTGTTATTTCTCTAATGCCGTGGTTCTCAACTGGGGGATCAGGACCCAAAGGTGGGTCGTGGAGCCATTTTCATTGGGCTGCTCACTCTGCTCATAAAGACAAACCGTGTGGAAAACTGTTGAGTTTTGTGATGTTGACGACGTGCCGTTATGTTTTGTTCTGTCTGGTTGAAAGTGTTTCTGAATTCGGGTGGTGCCTTGTCGTGAAGGAGGTGGTGATTGGTCCTGAGGCTACACCAGTTGAGAACCACGGCTTTAGAGTACAAGTGATGGATTCTGACAAGATGAAGTCGGTGTGTTCTGTAACTAATCAGTGATGTTCTCATGACTCTCTCCCAGGTTCTTCAGACATCTCCTCTGTTTCCTGGTTGGGACTTTAGTTGGTGAGTATCTGTTGACGCTCATGAATTCTCTGTTGACAACGGCCGCTGTATGACCGACACTATGCTCCGTTACTTTTTACTGCATGTTTTATATTTTAGATCGTTTATTTCCCGATCAGACTCGAAGCGAGGAGGATGTTGGTACAAGACACCATCTGTAGAAGGAAAAACTACGGGGAATATCATACATTTAGAAAAGAGCGCCGGGACGTCAACAGCACCTTTCTGAAAAGTTGAAATAGCTGGGCGCTAGGATTTATGTCTGTGTGGCTGCCTTCAGCTGCTCTCTCCTCATTGAAAACAATTGAAGAAGTCGCTGGTGCTTTGGGGACCTAATGTGATTTTGGAGCCAGCCTTTAAAACATGTTTCATTTCATATGATGGTTTAACTTTTCCTTTGATAATAAACAAGATGGAAGCTGTTCAAGAACAGTCAAAGTTTATGTTTTCCACTGAAGTTACTGGGGTACAGGGTCGTCATGATAACAGAATTTTAAACTTTGATATAATTCTAATAAAAGTAATTTCCTGTTTTCAATTATCAAACCTTGTAAGGAAACTCATGCACACTTTCTAAATACAAGAACACTACATTTAAACTCTGTTATCCCTCATAATCCATTCGAAATCACCCATGAATTCTGATCCATTTCCTCTCCTCAGCTCCTTTAAAAAAAACCTTTGACATCCAAACTGTTAGTCTCAAGTGAAGTTGCATCCAATAGAAACAGTTGATACCTGAAAGTTTGACTGATGTCTGAAAGTAACGCATTTCAAATAGTAGATCTGTCCCTCTTCCTCTCGTCCTCTAGACTCCTCTTCCCTCCCCCCATCCACCCTCCCCCGGCCCGTCAACACCAAGGTGGGAGAGCAGGTGGTCCTTCCCTGCAGCTGGAAGAGCCGCCTGGGGGAGATGGAGATGGAGCTGCCCGCCTGCCACATCCAGTGGAAGAACCCGGCCAACACCGTGTTCGAGCAGCTTGGCCAGCGCAAGTTTGAGGCACCCGGGTTTGAAGGCCGGGTGGGGGTCCTGGAGGAGAGGCTGGGGTCCGGGGACTGTTCCCTGATCATCAGGGACGTTCAGATTATGGACATGGGGAGATACGAGAGCTTCATGGTGGTGGACGGAGCGTGGTCCACCAAAACCCGGGTGTTCATTCAGAGCGTCAAGCTGTTAGTGAGCGGTCAGTTTGTTCTCTTTGTTTCCTCTCTCATGTCCTCTACTTTGAAGATGCTCTGTGTATTCTGGGGTATTCATCGTCTAAATGACCTGCAGGTTCAGAAAGGGTTGTAATGGCTCCAGTAAATTGCTGCGATGTCATCCTCTGGGCAAATGTGCTCGACCACAGAATGTCCCGTTGTTATTCTAAGTGCCCGACATCATAATTTTTTTTTGCCATTTTTTCGTTTTCAGATCAAATGTTTTATAGTCATGAGTATTGGGGTAGCTGGTTGTAATGGGAACAGGCTTCAATCTGTTGATATAAATTAAAATAAACGTCAAAATGTGTCTAAAGACCGCCACATGAAAGAATCCTGAGACGTGACCTTCTCTTTTGTCAGACGTCTTCGCTCCTCTTCTATTTCGTCTGATTGTTTGTCTCGTCTTTTGTTTTCTTTGTCATTCTGCTCTCTTGTCGTTTAATGATTCGTCTCTTGTCCTTTATCAATTCTCACATCTTCACTGAATGTTTATTTTTTCTTCTTAGACCACAAGTCCCTTCAGACCCGTGCTCCAGGCGAGGACTTGGTTCTGGACCTGCACACCAGTCACTCTGTCAGAGTCATTTTCCAGGGCAGGTGAGCCGATTACACTGTAAAAACTCAAATCTCAACCAGTGTGTTGGTCTAGTGTCTTATCAAAATATCATTACACTTATAAAAAACTGTTTTCATCTGATAAGTCCGGATAAAGATCTTATCTCGTGGTCTTATAGATGACAAATACGGCTGGACTTGCTTGTAATTCAGAAAGATATCTTGCGACGGTTCTGGGCGGGGAGCTGGTGTGTTTCCTCCAGCCAATGACAGCGCAGCAGCTGAGTTTAGGAGTGGATACAACTCAGTGATTGGACTGGATTCAAACCAGTGAATATGACAGACGTGGACGTAGCAGCAAAGAAGAGAAAATATAATCACAGTGAGGAGAAACACCAAGCGGATAAAGCTCGTTCTAAAACGAGGGAGAACCTTGTGTTGGCTTTTGACGTGGAGTTGGTCTGCTTCCTGTTGGACAGGCAGGGGACAAACACCGGCCGTTAGCTTGTGCTAGCGTGCGTTAGCTTGAAGTGTAGGTACAAGCAGTAAACGTAGACACTACATCCTGCCAGGGGCGGGGCTTCTGGGGGCGATGAGCAGATGTTTTTACGTCTTACAAGCAATTTAGGATTTTTTCTTTCTTATCCTGACGTTTATCTGAACTTCTTATTTGAATGTTGCTTCTATAAAGTGTAGTGAAATATTTTGATGAGACATTAGACGAATACACTCACTAGGATTTGTGTTTTTGCAGTGTACCTACTGCCCAGAGTACAAACAGAAAAATATTCCTTTCTTCTGCATGCAGTCATCTTCTTGTCACATTTTGTGTTCCATCACGTCTTATCGTCTTGTCTTCTCTGTTTCCTCCCTACATTCTTTAAAATGACTAACACTGACTGCAGGCTGTGTGTGACGTTATGACTCATCTAATGAGCCTGCTCACGAAACAAAGATTAACCAGAAACAGAATAAAGGGGATGTCGGAAACAAGGAGAACGTTCCATAAGTCAAACTTTTGCCGCTATTAATGTGTGATCTATTGAGCGTTACATGTACTGCAAACCACCAGATGGCGCCAGTATGATGGGGCTTACTCACTCGGAGGGGACTTGAGCCTATCTTCAGTCTGGAGATCTTTTGCGAGTGGAGAACCGCGGCACCAACAAACCGTCTACCGTCAGGGAGGCCCAGCGGCGAGAGAGATGTCCTGAGATCAGCAACACGAACAGTTACAAGACTTTTACCTTCCATGACGTCGAAGATTCGTCCATCCATCCAGCAAGCCATCCTTTATCGATATCAATATCTGGTTTGGGGTTTCAGGGCCTGGAGCCGATCCCAGCTGTCACTTGGTGAGAGTTGGGGCTCCCTGAATAGGTCGCCCACATGCCCGAGTGACCAGGTCTCCTCAGCAGCATGTCTCCGGAGGAGGCCGGAGTACCCAGAGAGAACCTGCAAACAGCAGAGCGGTCCAGCTTAGAGGTATGAATCATGAACCTTCTTACTGTGAGGCTGTGTTAGAGATGATACCCCAAAACTCACCAAGGGCTACCTTCAAACTGTCAAGATCCACCTGCGCGGTACCACCAGAGCCTTTCCATTCTACAGAAAGCTTTCCTGTTTGACTACAGCTGTAGATAGTTGACTTGCGGTTTCTCCTGGCATCAAAACTCCTCAGATACCTGAGTTTGAGTACCTGCAGACTGCACGACTTTGCACGGCAAAGTGAGGAGATGGAGCAGCTGATGGATGATGTCTACATGCAGGAGAATTGGCTGCTTCTAGTCAGTTGGTAAATCAGGGTTGAGAGAGGTTCTCCAACGACACTGATTGGCACCTTACCACCTACATACTGGCTTGACAACTGGACCAGTCCATCTCAACCAGTGCTCCTTCACAGAGACTGAGAAAGTCTGGGACAGTTGCTGATGAAGAGAGCAGAGAGAATGGCGCCCACGCCGTCAGGGGGGCTATCGTCCCCGTCCCATCGCAGTCTTGAAGCGTCACAGCGGGTGAGTCGTTGAGGCCAGGTGACCTGCTAGAAGAGGCAGTGTAGCGGCATGCTCGACTGCATGCCTGGTTTGTTACTAAGAAGATGTTGCTAATGCAGTTTGAAGTCTTTTTGTGTTGGTCTGTATTTATTCTTTATTTTTGACCATAACAGTGGAGGCTGTTGCACTTTACGAGGCCCGTGTCTGAGTTTGCGTTCCCTTATTGAGGGATTGTCATTAAAGGGAGTTGACGTTGTGAAAAGCAGCACCCCGTCTCTCTTCATGTCGAGATGCAGTGTTGGTGTGAGAAGTCGGACCTGAGCACGAGGGAGAAATCGAAGGAGAGCGACAGGGAAATACTCCAGAAGCTTCGAGAAGGACCGCCATGCGTCTACTTCACAGACCTCCCACAGAGTCGGGGATAAAAACGCTGTCACAAGGTGGCGCTGGAGCGATGCGGCTAAAGTGGAGGGGACTATCATCAGCCTATCTTCAGCCTTGAGAGCCACCTTCATACAAAAACATCAGAGGGTGGATTTTAGGATTGTAGATACACTGGGATTGTTATTTATTTAGTTGGTGTGGCACATAAACTGGGGATAATTTACGAGTTAATAGAAGAAAAGTGAGGAAGGGGTGGGGGGGGGGTGGGGTTAGGGAATTATATAAGTTTGACTTCTACCTCCTCCTTTGCTGACTCTGGGCACATTCCTGCTCCTAAGAGGTTTACCGTTTTTATTCCAACGACTCTATGACTGGTCTTAATTTACAAGAAAATGAACGTCTGTTTTGATGTTGAATGTCATTCTCGTCTGAGGATAAAGCTCTTCACCTCCAGGACACGTTTGTCCTCTAATGACGGTTAAACAGTGTTTGATGGTACATTTTCATGAATCTTTAAGAAGCTGTTGATGATTTCCTCTTAGCTAAGAAGTAATCACATTTTCTGAGCTCGTTCTGCCCAGAGGACGAACACTTTTGATTTCTAGCTGCAGAACTCTTACTCAACCATCAGTGTGTTTTCTTTCTACAAGTCATGTTCTGGCAGATCTCATGTCATGCTTTAACGCTGGTTTGGGGTTAACCTCATTGTTAACCCTAGTTATTCTGTTTTCTGCAGGAACAGCTCTGATTGGACGGACCTGTGGATGAAGGACGATGAAAACAGTCAGGGTTTGGAGAAACATCCTCTGAGAGAGCAGCTGACCATTAAGAGTTTGAAGCTCTCGGATGAAGGGCTGTACAAAGTCCTGGATGAGCATGGCCTCGCTGTGAGCACCGTGAAGCTCTCCGTGGAAGGTGAGACACCCACTTTACCTCCTGGTGCGTTAGCGTCCGTCTCAAATGTACCTGGTGTTTGATCAAGTCGTTTTCATGCAATCTGCCACAGAGCAGCTCTAACTCTTGAATTGTGATTTGCTCATCGTATCTGATGTAATGATCCGCTCTTTCACAGAGGGCGCCAACTCCCACAAACTCCCCCAAACTCAAGACAATCAACAACCTACAGGTGAGAAATAACACTTGTGACAGCACAAACAGTTCCACATGAAGAATAATGAATGAAAAAGAAATTTTTAACTCCTCCTTTTCCCGATCTCTGATGTCTTTCAGATGGAGCTTCTACACACAGTTTCTCCGCTCTTCTCCTCTTGTCTGTTCTCGTCACGTCTTTCCAAAGTCTTCATCTTTCCTGAGAAAATGAAATGAGCAAAACTGCTCGACTGAAACGACTGCTTGCACACTTACTAACAGAGATAATATGATTGTACTGAAGCGTATCGCCCCTGTGTTCCTGAACATTAGCTGGGATCATTTTAGAAATGAGCCTGGTGTGCTGTGAGTTTGGGGTGTCAGGACAAAAAGACGATCGCTTTAAAGGGTAATTACATTTTTAAATCCTGAACACGATCAAAGGTTTTTATCAATTTCTGCTAATTGGCTTCTGGCAGCAGCAAGAGACCTGAGATTTGTCCACTAAAAGATGTTTTTGTCCCTGACAGGCTCAGGTAGTTATTCTTAGTGACATCATCACAGAAAGGATCCCTGCACAGATAGACCTCTCCACATGAAACAGCCGTTAGATTGCTCTCTGTGGATATACCAGACTTCTACGGAGCCCCTGAAGTCCCACAAAGTTTAAAAATAAAAATCCTGTCCAACAAGTTATCATCTCATATCTGTGCACAAGATATTACGTTGTGGAAAAAAGTTGTCTTGTGTGTACAAGTTATCATCTAACTTGTGCACACTTTTTTCTTAGCTTCTTGGGACTTCAGGGGCTCCGTAGTCTCCGTTGACAGAATCCCCTTTCTAAGATCACATAACACCGGAGCCTCTGATGTACTGCTGCATGGATAAATCAGTGTGTTTATGTTATTGTGTTGTGTTGTAAATGATGCGATCGAATACAACACAATAACGCAGGCAAACTATTCCAGCAGATGTTGACGTGGGGTTCCTGTGTTCTTTGAGGTTAAATGACCGTTTCTGTTGGTGAAGTCTGGTGGCTTTAAAGAGAGTCATGTAACGTGAACATCATCTGCCTCTGTAACAGAAAGCTCTCTCTCTGCATCCTCTCTGTAACGTAGTCACACACTTGGAGTAACAACCGGAGCCGGTCAGGGACAAAAACAACAACTTTGAATGTCTGTGTAGCTTCTCAGTCATCCAGGTCATTGAAGCTTCATTAAAGGCGCTTAACATCTTTACCTAATACAAATATGAATATTTTTAAATTTGAACGTGAGTCAAAACTTGATATTAGTCATATTTGGTAAATCTGACTGCAACAAATCCATTTTATCTCCCACACATGTGAAGTCTTGACTATGTACAGCGAGTGATTAAGGTTTTCATTTACATTTATATCCCCTGGGAAGTGATGAGGGCTTTGATAAAAATGCTCTTTAATGATTAAATTAATATTCAAGCTTTGTTTATCCTCCTAAATACAAACATATTTGTGATCTATGTCTACACGGCCACTGAGATCATTTATTTTCCATCTAAAGACATTTGACAGCCAATTAGCTTTCAGTTAGCTGTGAAGGTGGCTAATTGTTTTGTTTTATGTGGCTTGATTTCTGTGTTCTGTTTAATACAGTGAGGTTTGCAACACAAATTTGAAAGTTTCATACTTAAGACATCCAAAACGTTTGTATCACAGTGAGTCAGAATATCAAAAAGCTAAGTTAGCTAGTAAGAACAATGCTAACTTAGCTCTTTTGATACTTGGTTCTTTGTTGTTTTACGTTGAAATGAGGCTAGATGTCTGAGTTTTTTTTTTCTGACATTAAGGTCACACAATTTTAGTTTGATCTTGTAAAGATGACTCCCGAAACTTTCATGTTGTTTCATAACGCACAGCAATGTAAGCCAGGCAGGAAAAGGAATTCTAAAGTTAGCTGTAACAGAAGCTAAGTGAAATGTTAAAAGTTGTGAGTTGTGTTAAGTTCAGTTAAGTTTGTGACAAACTTGAAAAAAATTCAATATTATAAAGATGACATCCAAAAGTTTTGTATTGTGAATTCCAATCAAACTGTTGTGTTAGCTAGGAAGTAGCTTTGCTAACATTAGCCGTAATCGTAGCTAATCTGTGAAATTGTTTTATTTTGGAATGTGGCTGTGTGAGTTTTCGGACTAGTCTTTACAGCAGGAGGAAAATTAAACATTTGTTTGTCATATTCACCTGATTCAAAGAACTTAAAACCTTCAACTCAGACACGACAGCCCGTCAGCGTTTGAACGTCCCACCGTGAGTATGATGAAACAGGAAAATGGCCGCTGTGTGGTTGTAGCGAATGCACATATATACATTTCTGAAGTTGTGTATTTGTTGCCGTTTTATTGTTTGCAGTGTTCAAAATATTAAGTTTGCTCTGTCTCCAATACGAAAATATATCCGTCTGTGCTTGTGGTGAATGCTAACAGAAAGTCGGGTTAACAGTAATTGTGTTTTTGGCAATATTAACGTGATATCTAAAAGTGGCTCTTAGTATTATTAACATGTTTCTGTGTTTGTGATGAGATCATTCTAGTTTGAGTGAAGTTTATATAGTGTTTGATTAATAAAATCTAATAAATAGATCAATAAAAAATAAGAACTTTTCTAGTCTTTTAACGACTCAAAGCTCTTCCCCCTTGCAGGTCACACCTACACATTCATACACCGATGGTAGAGGCTGCTGGGTAAAGAGACAATCAGCATTAACTCATCCATTCATACACATTCACACGCCGCCGCTGAAGCAGTGGGAGCAACTTGGGGTTAAGTGTCTTGCCCAAGGACACATCGGATGTGGCTGCAGGAGCTGGGGATCGAACCCTCGACCTTCTGGTTGAGAAATGACCGACTACCAACTGAGCCCCACAGTGGCCACATACAAATGTTTTGTATTTATATTATTTATTATTTAACACACAAATGTTCACACTGGAATGACTTCCCAAACAGATTCACCTAATCTACACGATGAAGTCCATACAGACAAATCAGCAAAGGCACACAACCCGCTCACTGTTTAAATCAAGTGGCAACTTCCAATGCTCAAGTGTGAAATCCTGTGGTTGCTTGAGTGTCCACTAGAGGCTGGCTGCAGAAGCACAGGAAGTCACATACACACACATTCTAAAAAGCCTGTTTTTACAACAGAGATTAACATGTTTACAGCCTGGTTCAAAAAAAACAAATAGGTCTGATTAGCTCATGTCTCGATCAACACACACTGTACGGGGGGTGAATGTTTTGATGACTCATCCGTTTTGATTTGATGAAGGATAAGAGTTATTCACAATAAGATTGTGAATTTACAGGATATGATTTACAGGTGGATGCGGTGTAATGGTTTGTGAGGAGGCTTAAAACCCGCCTCAGCTCCAGCTCTCAGCCTGTCTTTAGGTTGACTGAAAGTCAGGCTGAGACATCATCTCCAGCATGGAGACCGCCATCCATGGGTCTGGTCTGGGTCTGCTGATTTAACACATGACGGGTGATATTGTAAATTAATCTCATGTCTGTAAATTCCAGCAAACAAGCCAGAAAAAGAGTTAAGAGTTGATTTAGATTAACACCTTCAGTAGGAAGAATGACCTTCAAGCTTTGGACGGTCAGGAGGTTAGAAATAACTTTAATGTTCCTTTAAAGTATTTAATGAGGATAAGAAAAATACAGAAGAACACCTTTTACCTGTTAAGGATCATTCTCACCTGCTGAAGCTGCAGCACACGTGGACAAACACACAGCAAGTTTTCAAGTAATGTGTTTCTCAATAGTGCAGTTTTTTTTTGTTAAATCATGAAGTATCAATTAATAATTTCTTATACAGAAAATAAAATAAACATGTCTGTTCAGTGTTTCAAGACGGAGCACCAATCCTCATCACGACTCAATCTGTCAACAAGTTTTCAGCTTTTGTTGCTGCCTAAAGTCATTCAGTTAACTGTAAGATCAGCACATTTTAGAGAAGCATTTCAACTTAAAATGTCTAAGATTTGAATCATCATTTATGGTCGGCTGTCTGAAGTTTTTAAATCCAATCATCAGCTCGAGCTTTCAGAGTGGCCGAAGAACTGAAGAGCGAGGACGCGATCTGAAAACATGGTAGTGTTTTTAAATCTTTTTTTAAATATCATGTTTTAGGCTAAATGTTTTCACTGTTCGCTACGATGATATCACAGCAAACACTGTAGACCCCCCCTCCCCCCGGAGTAGATTTACGTTAGGCATAATTTAGTTTATCCATCAGAATGATTTAGCTCCATGCAGTTGTCTAATGTGTCGATGGTGTGTTTGAGGACTGATCAACAGTCAGGAGAGTAAGAGCGGATTGCAGGAGGTCGAGTGTTTGCGTGCAAATATTGACGTTACAGAAAGCAAAGATCGACGAGTATCTTCAGAAATGGATCACAAACAGAATCTTCTCTGAAGGTGTTAGCTCTCCTCAAGGTTTAATCTGCAGGTTGCAGGTCAAAGATGAGGTTCATTAAGTACTTCTTTTTTTTTTTAGGAAAAACAAGGACGTAGGACAAACCAGCAGCAGCCAATCCCAAAGGAGACAGGACTAAAATCTGAAGGCTTATAACTTCATATGTTTCAGATAATTCAGACGAGTTGATGTCGGTGACAAGCAGTGGTTGTACAGCTTCATCATAAGACTGTTACTGATCTGGTTTTCTTCATTTTAGGACTTTTATATGTTAACTCTCAATGACTCTGTTTATATCCAGCTCGGACGTCAGAAATGCCTTAAAAATGTAGAGGAGAGTGTTTAGGAGGACAGACTGGATGGACTAGGCCCCTCCAGACTTCAGGTGACGTCATGCTGTAGTTTGAAAAACAAACAGTCTGCGTTGTCGATGAACAGTCCTGTCATCGGGGCGGAGATTCTGCGGCGTCGTAGCCTCCCTGTTAGAAGTTGGGCTTGTGCTTCTTCACCTCCACCATGAGGTGGTGCAGGTTGATGAGCTCCGAGCGGACGGCCAGGCTGCGGAAGGTGGGCTGGTTCAGGATCTTGTGGAAGCCGTGGTAGTACTGGATCAGCTGGGTCAGAGCGCCCTGCGGAAGAAACAAAAAGTGATGCTTTATTACACAACTCATCGACACACACACAAACACACACCCTTGGCAGCCATGCGGTGAGTTTCTGTTTTCCCAGACATGTTCAAATCGGTGGGCTAAAATGATCTGATTTTGGGTGTCGAGGACTCGAACATGTATTGATATCATTTTCATTTGTACTAGAATCAAATCGTAGTTTAGAAATCCAGAATCCTCTGTCGTCTGTCTCACCTGTATGATGCTGGTTCCATTCTTGAAGTTTGTGAATGATCTCATGACGTCCTGACTCATTGCCTCCACCGACTGTTTCCACGTACCCGAAAAGCCCCGAACCAGCTGAGTGATCCGAGCTGACACACACACACACACACACACACACACACACACACACACACACACACACACACACACACACACACACACACACACACACACACACACACACACACACACACACACACACACACACACACACACACACACACACACACACACACACACACACACACACAATGGTATGTACATAGGTTTCATTTAGTCTTCTTGACTTCACAGACAGGATCTACTGCTGCTTTGTTTTGTTGTTTTTGTTGTGAACATGTGAGCATGGATGTTGGTGTGTGTCGTGGTTAATTTGAGAACAAACAGAGCGGGTGTGAAAAATACAAAAAGAGGATGTGGTCATCTGAAGTGGGAGAGTAAATCTTTCGCCTCAGACTGACGGAGAAACAAAAGTGAGACAAGTGTTCCTGATTCCGAGCCGCTCATTGAGTTTTGTTTTGTCTGTAAACGGTGAAGTGAAACCACCACGTGACTCAGGTAGAAACCGCCGAGTCAGCGAGAAGGGACGAACACATTCCTGTTCTCTCACCTTCCTCGTTCTTCAGCCGGTCCAGCTGCCCTTTCTCCACCAAACCCTCGGCCTCCTTCACGAAGGCGATCATCCCTCCGAACGGGGCGGACAGAATCTCCTCGATAAACTCCTGGAGGTGGGTTGGGGGGGGGGGGGGGGGGGGGGGAGTCAAAGTGACACAGATTTTGTTTTTGAACAATACTTTCAGATAGGATTCTCAAGCCCATTCATTGTCTATATGTTGCAAGGCCATGCTTGCTGTCCGTTGCAAACCAGCTATGTCCATTCTGCTGTATCAGACTCTGTACATACGTGTACTCTGGCTCAGAATGATGTGAACGCAGACGAGCGGGCTAAAGGGGAGCGAGCGCACTCAAGCACGGTACCAGACAATCGTGTCTGATGTGAAAACGGCGTGAAGCACAGAGAAGAAGAAGAGAGTGTAACAGCTGTTTTATTCACCTGCGTCCTGGCCAGCAGCAGCTGCTGGAAACCTTCCACCTCTTTACTGTCGTCTGCTGCCCTCTCCTGGACAAACAAAAGAACAGCAATCACACCCTGGGTGTAACAGTAGTATTGCTTTATGTTCACGCAAGGACTTTTAACAGGTCATGTAAGTCTGGATAGCCACGAGGCCACGAGCAGGTTTTGTTTTCAGCTCACCATGAGAACACTCAGCATCATGTCGTAGTTGTTGATGAGGAAGATGAGCTGGTCTCTTCTGGAGGGAAACTCCGCCGCCATCTTCAGCACAAAGTTTTCCACCTCCACCTTGAAAACAAAAAAAGTTCATAATTTTTACATTGATTCAGTTTTTTTTCCGTCAAAGTCATAAAAAATGTAACCTGTTGTTCCTGAGCGTGAAGTCTTTTAAATAACGGCAGTTCATCGAGATATTTTCTACAAATGAAGCCGTTTCTGCCCCAAACACAGGAGGAGTTTCTGATTTAGACCACACTATAACCCACCTCAATCAAAGTTTAACTAAACCTCAGAGTTTCAGCCCCCTGGACTTTCAGGGCTGTGGGGTTGGTGGGGGGTAAAGACACGTTACCATCCTTGCATTTTGGTTATTAAGCCATGAGCGACGAATCGAGATGCGAAAGAAATGCGGTTTGAGGTCGAAGACTTCTGTCCTCCAGAGTCTCCTGTAGACCACGACAGTCCAGAGCCGGATCAGTTTGAACCGTTAACACAGACGGCGAGTGTTAAGACCTCAAGTGTCAGGGACAGGGAGGGGCAGGAGAGGAGGGCGTCTCTGATTGGTGGACGGCGCCTCGCCATATTTCACAGCTTTTCTTGTCTGTAACAGCAGATGCTCATGAGGTCATTGCACTAAGAGAGTTTCCCCCTACCACATCCAGATGTTTACAGCTGGGAAGAGTTTAGTCACTCGTTTTTAAAGACACTTTTAAAAAAATTTTCATTGATTTTATTTTGGTTGCTTTTACACTTCAGTCGTTGCAGAGGAATGGGGAGAATATTTCCGCATGTCGTTGTTGCTTTGGCGTGCTAATGACAGTTGTAACTGCGCTTTTGCATTTCAATGTGGACGAAGATGTTTTTGAGAACTGAGCGTGTGTGGACTTCTTAATAAAGGTGCTTTTGAAATAAAATAAAGTGCTGTTGCTGAACCTGTTGTGTGTTTCTCATGAAATGTTTCCTCGTGCTTCTGTTGACCTGGAGGCGTGAATCATCAAATGTTCATAACTAAGTCATACCCGACCTTCACAGATTCCTTGCCAGCTTTGAGTCATAACGATTTGAACTGCTCAGAGTTCATTTCTCTGATTAATTACATTTAATGACACAATTAAAGTGTTAGCATACTTTTCACTACTTCAACTGCTGTGCTACTATTAACCCAGATCTGAGTGTGTGCATAACAGTGTTACTCTAATTATTCCTCCCAGAGGGCAACTGAGTGTGTGTGTGTGTGTGTGTGTGTGTGTGTGTGTGTGTGTGTGTGTGTGTGTGTGTGTGTGTGTGTGAGAGAGTGTGTGACTGTGTGTGTGACTGTGAGTGTGTGAGAGTGTGAGACTGTGTGTGTGTGTGAGAGTGAGACTGTGTGAGTGTGGAGACTGTGTGTGTGAGTGTGTGTGAGACTGTGTGTGTGTGAGTGTAGAGACTGTGTGTGTGTGTGTGTGTGTGTGTGTGAGTGTAGAGACTGTGTGTGTGTGTGTGTGTGTGTGTGTGTGTGTGTGTGTGTGTGTGAGTGTGTGAGTGTGTGTGTGTGTGTTGTACCTGCAGCTGTCCGAGCAGAGTGTTGGTTCTCTCGTTTGGAAACGTTTGGTTGATGCTGACGATCGCTGACGAGAACTCTGCATAACGACGAGTGATCTGAAACACACAGACACCCGTTACAGCAGATTACACAGCCATGTGTTTGTGTGTTTTAGTGTGTGTGCGTGTATGTGTGTGTGTTTTAGTGTGTGTGCGTGTATGTGTGTGTGTTTTAGTGTCTGTAGACCTACGTAGTGCGGTCTGGTGTCCAGTACTCCCAGTTTCTGAGGGTCTGTGTTTCTGATGCTGTGGATGTTCATCTCCAGGATCAGCTCAAACCTCGGCCACAGCAGCTCCAGCACCGCCTCCCAGTACCTGACACCCACAGAACACAGAAAAACACGCAGGTGAGGACACGGGGGGGGGGGGGGGGGGGGGGGGGGGGGTAAGATCCACTCACTGGTTCATCCCTCTCTCATTCCAGTTCTATAAAGAGGTTAAAAAAAATGTTCTGGATGTCGTCTGCAGTGATGTAAACTAAAAGCTTAAAATTAAAAGCTGGGGTTGCCTGCAGCCTAGTGGTTAGTGTGCACGCCTCATGTAAAGAGGCTGCAGTCTGCGATGGCGGATGACCCGGTTTGTGACGCATGCACGCAGGCGCGGAATGGTTCAGCTGCACGCACGCCGCACATACATGTGATTTTTTTCAGAAAAGTCCCACGAGTACACACGCACGTGCGTTGTCTAAGTAGTACGCGCAGCCTGACTTACTGACGCATGCACGCACGCCTGTTTTTTCTTTTCGAGAGAGAGACAGACTTTAGATGTGTGTGTGTGTGTCAGGCCTCAGCACAGTTTGCACTCGATAAGGTTCATCACAGATTAAACCTGTTCACATGAATATGTTGTCACAAACACACAGAGTGTCTTTGATGCAAACAGTCATCTTCAGGTGTTTCACTGTACCATGAACCATTTCGCGCGCCACGCACACGCTGCTGGGTGAAAAACAAGCTCAGAATTTTTCATGTCATTTCATTTACAAAACTGATTCCCAATAATTGCTATGAAACTTTTTCACTCCTTCACAAGAGCAATATTTAGATTTTTCCTTTTCCAGCTCGTTCAAAGAGGCAGGATCACGTGTTTGTGGTTGGGTCACTGACTTGTCGAGAGCCGGGATGGTCCTCTTGGCGGTGATGGCTCTGAAGCGGAGGATGATGTGGATGCAGAGGAAGACGGCGATGCTGTCGTAGCAGTCGGAGACATACGTAGACATGCTCTTCTGCAGAGACGGAGACAATAAAACATGTTAAATATACTATTGGGATAGCCGTGGGAACTCCTGACTCCTGCATACATCACCACCTCTATACACAACAGGACAACAGCTGGTGACCCTGTTTGTGGATCTGAGGTGAGGCGCTCTGAGCGTACCAGGAACATGCTGAGAGTTTTTCCCATGATGCTGTTGAAGAGGTCGAGGGCGGAGTTTCCTGCCACCATGAAGAAGTCGGAGAGGAAGAGGAACTCTCTGCAGCCGTTGTCCAGCAGAGCGTAGTGCTGGCTGCGAAACAGCATCTCATACGGGTACTGGAGGAGAGAGAGAAGAACTGAGTCTCACAAGAATTGGTGTCAGTGTGGAGCAGCAATTTGCTTTGGCAGCAGGGTGCATGCTGGGACATTGTGAGGTGACTTCTTCAACACTTTGCATAGTAATTACAGAGCGATTACAGATCATGTTTGGATGACTCCTGCTCTATCATCATGGCCTGGTTTCACCCTGAATTCTTCAGATCCTTTTCATCAATGACCTCAGGTGCACTCATTCATAAAATTCTTCTTCTGCTCAAAATAAAACATGATGAGATTATAATTACAGACTAAAACATTTCTGAACCCTTTTTACATGTCTCTATTCTGGAAACATGTCAACTCCTGGGGCGCGCTGGTGGCCGAGGCCAGGTCAGATTTAGTGACAGATTGTATTTTTTTGGGTAATTTTTGCCTTAAACGACAGTACAGCTCGAGAGAGAGAGAGAGGAAATGTTTTGGAGGAGAGAGCGGGGGATGACATGCAGCAAAGGGACGAGGTCGGATTCAAACCCACGGTCACTGCGACGGGGACTGTAGCCTCCGAACCAGCGGCACGCGACACAGCCTCTATGCTATCCTGCACCAGACAGATTTGATGTTTTAAGACTTTAAAGACTGTTCAAGGACCAGCAGGGAACCTTTTTTGTTTTGTTGTTAAGATGCATGTTTTCCTAAATGATAGTTTGGACTATCAACTGTTTGGAGCTTTGTGTGAGCGTTGACTTTAAAACTGAATGTCTGTCATGTGTTTTGATGTGGTTTCTCACCCTGCTGTCTCCTCTCTGAGCCGTGTGAGGGACCAGGATCGGCCCCTCCAGCTCTGCAGGACTCAGGATGGCCCCCCTCTGACCCAGAGTGAAGATGGTGTTTCTGCTCTTCAGAGACGGTTTGGAGAAAAAACCTGCAGGGTGGAGTCAAGGAGCCTAGCGTGTCATCAAGTGTGTCAGGGCGTAGGCGGGTCTCAGCTGATTGCTGCCCTAATTAGACCAAAATTAGCAGATATGTGATCAACCCATTCCTGTGTTCAGCGTGTCAAGCACAAATGTAAGACACAGACACACCTTGACCCAACTATAAGTTTGTAAAACAGCATGTCCTCACGTGGGAGCAGCTTCTCACCTGATTTCAAACATTTCTTTTCTTTGAGTGCCAGCTCGGAGGATCAGTGTCAGCTAGACACGAGCCACTCAAGTTTTTGTGTTCCAAGTTTAACCTAATTTCTGTGTTTACAAAACCCATTCAAAAGGAAGCCAAGAAGAAGGTCACACACAGATGTGTATGCTTTATCATGGTTGGGAAAATTAAGGGCGGGGTCACACTGGCAATCCGTACCGTGCCGTACTGAAGCATGATTCTCATGCTCTCTTCTGCCGTCCCTTTCAAGTAACTTCCCAAAAAGTACAAAAACATAAAACACACACACTCTCAGTGTAAAGGATATCTTTCTTGGCTGTGTCTTCTACTCCCATCAGGTCGTCTTTGTCTGCCACCTCCTCGTACTGCAGACAGACAGAACAAACAGATTTCAGATGAATCGTTGAAGTTGAGATGGCGTAAAAACAAACTGACTGAAACACATTCTGTAGAGCTCTATGATAGAAATGCAGTCAGTCTGACCTCCAGTCACTGGGACTGTATATACGGAGTTCTGTGAATATTCCTCAGACTGGATGAGGGACGGTCTGTGAAGCAGACATGACAGAGGTGAAGGACTAACCTGCACTTTGAGCAGCCGGCTGCTGTATGACTTGAAGTAGCTGTAGTAGATTTTGCTCATCGTGTCCACGTACTCGTCTCTGATCTCCTTTGCCACCGATCTCTCATTGGCCAAAAGAAACTGGTAGAAAAACCTAGGAAAGGTCAAATAAATATGTGTTCTGATCAGATATGTCTCTTTAGAGCATATTGCACTCCCCTGTATACTGCCCCCGTTCAAAAAATCAAGTATGCACAGACTTCTGGTTGCTTACAATGATTGTTTTAGGACCTTACTTAAAAAGCCAAGGTGGAGTAGTTTAAGTGAGCTATTTGTGAATGCAGGAGTTAACACCTTACAGGCTTTATTGAGGGACCTTATGTACAGATTTATTGGTCGCTTGAATGACTCAAAGAATGTAATTATAATGCTGCTGTCAAACCCAAGTTATAGTGCAGTACGCTACCAGTCATACCTTTGGAGACATTGGTATAAGTGCCTTTTATAAGAAGCGGGAATGTTTTTATTCTAATGTATGTGTGTGTTGTCTATTTTTTTGTATTGTATGTCTTTTAAAATGGACCTTGAGTCTAATAATAAAAGTTGATGATGAAAGGGGAAACAATGAAATGAAAGGCCCTGATATTTTCCACCTGCTTTCTCAAACTATCCTTTAATATCTTTTAACGTAGAATCAGCGAGCAGGTTTGTGGAGCTGTGCTCACCTGTACTTCAGCAGAGTGTTCTGAGGGATCTGGTAGTTTGTCATCGGCTTCCTGAACGAGTAGATCTTCTGCAGAATGAACTCTCGGATCTTTGACACCGCCTGCATGAAGACACAAAGAGTCCAACAGATTCCCGTCAGCGAGAGTTTCATGTCTGAAGCAAAAATACTTCCAAGCAGAAACATTTATCCAGAGTTTCTCCGGTCTTTAAAAGAAGACACTGAAAATGAAAATCTACTAAATGTTTGTGATCAGCGGTAATCTTGTCTTTAGTTTGCAGTGCTGAAGATCAGCTGTCTTTTGATTTAAAGAGGCAATAATAAGATTTCTCATCATCTGCTCGTTCTCCTGCAAAGATCTTATTCATGTCGTCTTCCAGGTTCTCAAAGTCTCAAAGTCTGACATTTGATGAAGTCACTTTGCGCTGTATTATTTTGAGATGTCATCATTATCAGTGTGACCTTGAGTTTGAGGCGGTCGACGATGTCCTGGATGTCGGAACAGGCCAGCGTCTCTCTGAAGCTCAGCTCTTTGGCGAAGTTGATCTTGTTGTTGAGCTCGTGAAGCTGCTCCAGAAACTCCTGCTCCGTCACCGGACTGTCCAGGATAGTGCTGCGAAGAAACGGGACAATGTTCGAGTCAGACAGAGTCCCCCCCCCCCCCCCCCCCCCCGCCCCCCTTCTCTCTCTGTCCCACTTACGAGATCATGGTTCCTGGCACCACCAGCTCGTCCACCAGCTGGCTGAGGTGGCTGCGTACAGCCTGCCGGTTCTTCAGACGGACGTTCATGCTGACCGACTGCTGCTGCAGAGTCTGGATCTCACTGCTGATGGAGGACAGGTCACTCTGGAAGCCGCTCAGCATGCCCTCCATACGCTGAGAGGAGAACAAAATAACAACTGAATTAAGTTCACTCTTACCTCAAAAGAGAAAAGTGCTGCTGTTGACATGGGAGGAGGAGACCGAGCAGAGCCACTGTGACATGATGGGAGATAAAAAGGTTCCCATTACTGAGATGTGTAGTGAAATGATAAAGTGACCTTACTATATGATCAGACATTAAAGAAACATGCTATGTTGAAGTGCTGGCTTCTCTGACAACAATGCAGCAGCCAGTATGTCCTCCTTCTAACTTTAGATTCTGGTCCTGAATGCTCTGGATTTGTTTGGACCAGAGAAGGTAGGCGGTTTTAAGGCACCCCCACACGGCCGTTTTGGACACCCCTCGGTTTGCCAGATATGAGACCAGTTATCAGGTCAAACCAACAGGTGTTGCAGTGATGGAAGCGGGCAAGAGAACTGGTTCAGATAGAAGTGATTGTACCCGACCTGAAAAGCCTCTGCATGTTTCTAATAAGCTCCACGAGCAGAAACGTGCTCAAACTAGGATCAATATTGGAGATGCTTTTGAAAAAATGGAGAGAGGTTAGAACACAGAAAGGTTTACAGACCGATGCAGAGCTGGCTAAACACTGAAGCTTCAGTGTCCACCACATGACAACCTGCGTGAGCATCGACTCTAGAGAGGAGGGGGCGGGGGGAGACAGCTCTCTACAATGTTTAGAATTTGGACTGCAGTACCCATTTTAAACACTAGGTGTCAGAGTTACATACTGCTTCTTTAAAGCTGGAGTTTGTTAAGCAACCTTAAAAAGCGTTGACGCTGTGCTCAGAACATGTCTAATCCTGCAGTGCATTGTGGGATCAGGATGAAGGCGTCTTGTCTTACCTCCAGGATGGAGTCACAGGCGGTGATCTGGTTGTGCAGCAGAGCGATGTTCTGACTCTCCTTGATGTCTGACAGGGGAACGGTTAGGAACACAACAACAACAACAACAACAACAACAACAACAACAACAACAACATAATCATCATGTCTTCTGTGTGAGGATTCTTGGTTTTCTCCAAATAAATCATGGAACAAAAGAAACCTTGTTCAGGATAAAAAACCAAACCCTGAGAGATCCTTGAATCATATCATGCTGAAAGTGGAGTTTTTGCTCGCTGCTCATCTTTCTGAAGAATTCATATATGAATCGTTTTTTTGAGGATGATAGGCAACAGTAAGGTTCTTCTTCTTCGTCCTTATCTTTCTGTTTGGTAAATTACTTTGGACTGGCTGTCATGGGAGGGGATATAGAACGGGATAAAGCTGTGTTGATCTGGGTTGTCGGATAGTCTTGAGCACTGAGGTGCGGCAAGAGCGGGTGCCGTGTCGCCTTTAAATGTCGTAGTAAGCCCATGAACTTCTTTTAAGACCCAACTACAACTAAAATCTGAGCTCATAGACGAAGCCTGGGCTTGTCGCTCCCCACAACACCCAGTGCGTTCAAGGCCACCAGTGACCCGGCAGACCGGTGTGTAGGTGAGCTGACCCAGCCTTATGTTTTCCCTGTTGTGAGCAGCACTTCTGTCACTGTCGTCTCTCGACCTTCCTTCACGCTTCAAGTGTAGCCGTCGGCAACTTGTAACAACGTAAATAAACAATAAGGTCAGAAGACTTTTGGATCTTTATCGCTGCCTTGTTTTAAATGAAGTTGCTCATTGGGAGCTGATCAGTGTGCGGACCTTTCTCTTTCTTCTGCAGTTAGAACATTTCTTGTTGTGCACCGGTACTGGGTCATTTTGCTTGGATGTGCACATCTGTATGTGTGTCACATGTGTACTCGTTTTTATATTTTTTGGGCTTTTTTATGTCTTCACTGTAGAGACAGGATGGTGGATAGAGTCAGGGACAAAGAGAGTGGGAAATTACATACGGAGCCACAGGTTGGATCGAACCTGGGCCGCCTGCTTGGAGGACTGCAGCCTCCGTACATGGGGCATGTGCACTAACCAGAAGGCCACCGACGCCTTAGTTTTCACTTTTTGAAATAAACAATAATGGGAAACAAAAGTCCTCTTGTGGGACAATAAGGAGAATCTGGTATCGGATATCTTCCACTGAATGTTGGTGATCAGCTGATAAATATGATGGAGATCACAAACTCTCTGAAGACTTTTCTTCACTCACATTTGAAGACTTTAAAGGAAGATTCTCTTCACTGTAGTTCACATCAGAGAACAAATAACAAGTGGTTTACTATGTGCAGTAAATAAATGGTTCAGTATGACGCCGTGCTGAGGCTCATCCTTAATTTTTTTACTCTTTTTTAGTTTTGCCTGACCTCTTCTTGTGACCAAAAACAACAAGATAACAGTTTCTCTATAAAGTTATTAAAGTGTATGTTTGATGTGAGAGGATACAGTCTTTGATGGAGGCCTGTTCGATCCTCTGCAGCTCCGACTCCACCTGTTTGGAGTACTGACGGAGGTCCACGCCCTGAAACACAGAACCACCATCATCACGACTCTTTCTCCCTCATATACTCACACTGGGGGAGCAATGAAAGCAATCATGGTGCGTCAGAAATACCGAGTTACCAGTCTGATACGTCATCAAGAACGCTCCCCAGATTCTCCCGTGGTGTGAGGTATGTTAAGAGAGATTGATTTTAACCTCCTGATCTACTTTGAAGACGATCCGGCTGCCACGAAATTGTAAATATTAAATATGTCCAATATTTAGGATCAGAAATCCTGTTGTGTGGAGAGAACTTCGAGGACGGCCCAGCACGGATTCTGTGAATTGTCACATGGAACAGAACAACAGCCAATCAGGAAACAAGCGGACTAAAGCAGGAAGCACAACAAAGATCACCATGGCGACGACAGCAAACGCGAAGCACAAATTTAGCGGCCATAAATGGAGGAGCAACTTGTTGATTTGTGGCAACAACACGAGTGTTCATACAACGTGTCTGTAAAACAAACCTCAATCCAACTGACGAGGAGAGGACCGATGTAGCAGGTAGCTAACAGCTAGCCACATTTAGCTTGACCACCATGTTTGTCTACTCTGAAATCGTGTTTGACCGCGCAAGATTACACGTTCTGACGCGCAAGACTCTGGTGGTTGGTGAATGAGTCTGTGAGCGTGTGGTTTGCTGAGTCGGCCGTCTCGTTGCTCTCCACACGCGGTAAGAACTGAATGGTTCAATCTGTCGTCAAGTGTGTGCTCTCTCGCATATTCACAGATCGTTTAAGATTTTTAAAATAGTGTATTGTGTGCCAGGCCTTAGTCCTCTTTTTGTGTAATTAGATTGATCACAGCGAGAGTAACGTGAATTGTCTCTCTATGGACATGTTGGCGTGTTGCTTTCACCCTAAAGCTACCACGTAGTGTGTTATCGTCTGGTTTGAGCGAACACAACAAAGTCACTTCTGAAGGCGCCCATGTTGCCAATCGTTACTGGAACGCGGTTAACATCGGGTGTGACGTCATTCCCAGCTGAGACATCCGAGAACGCACCATCAGCTCTCACTGCTCTCCCAGGCCTCCGCGATCAGATCCTGAACTCTAATGTCCCGATGTTCTCACCGTTTTTAACGCCTCCTTCACGAGATCATCCTCCAGATTGGCCTGGATGTGAACTGCAGAGAACAGAGAGAAGCAGCACTCAAAACAAACTCATCATCAAACTGAAACTGCTCTGGATAGTGAAGGTTCAAATCTTGTTTTCGTATGTAGGAGGTTTTCTGTGATATCGACATGACTTTGATTAATGATTGTCAAGGCTTAGAAAATACGACATTCCTTCAGTGGTGAATTTGGGAATGAAAACGTTTCTGTCCAAGTCAACACAATGTTTTGGCCCACTTAAATCACGTGATTAATGCTTCATATATTGTTGACTCTTTACCACATGTTGAGAGATTTTAACGTTAAATATGCACAGCTTACTGTCCACTTCATCCAGGATAAACTCGTCAGTGGTCAGATCCAGTTCACCCAAGTTGTGGTTCGCAATTTCACCATCAGTCTTCTAGACAAAAAAGGCAAGAAGTAAAACAAAATATTGTTATTTCAGACAACTCATTTGACAGAAGGTGAGGGGTGTTCGTGTTGTTTGTTGTTCTTTCTGTTCCCATCTTTGCTATGCCTGTCACACAAACATTCGCAGACTACCAATTAATAAAACTGCTGAGATTAATCTTCTGTTAATCAGAAAAACGCCTAATTGTTTCAAGAACCAGTGACGCTGCTCTGACATCAGGAAATCATGGAGCTTACCTGTGACAGGATGCTAACAGCTACAACAAGGTATCAAGATACTTTTTGACAACTTACTAAAACAACACACATTTATAAAAGGCGTCATTACTGTCTGTACGTGTTTGTCCACCTAGCTTTAGTATCTGTATTGTACGATATTCTCTGATACGCATCTTGTATCGTAGCAGTTCATTGATTCGTCGACTGGTTTGGACAGTGTAAGTGAATAATTCATCAAATTAATCAGTTTGATTTAAGCATCCAAAAAGAAGTTAAAAGCCCTCACCTCGTCTTGTAAATACGCCATGGCGATATCTGTCTGTTTCCCAGCTGTGTTTACATCGAGAGCAGCTCCAACGGCCGATGAAGCAGCTTCCTCCGCCATGATGCTAAAGAACTACAAATACTGACTTCCGCCTCTTTCACCCAAAATGATTAAAACGTAATTTTCGTTGTTTCAACGAACATATATCACAACATTTAAAAATAACTGTGACACACAACTATGGACATTCAGTTTTAATTGAATTACTTGCGCCTAAATTAACACGTTAACATTTACTTCATGTTAATTTGACGTTCTCGTCGGACAAATTAAAGCGATGCACCGTCTTCCGTTCCCTGACGCCTTCAAGCTCTCGCGAGAACTGAGCCGCTTCCTCTTCGCACGGAACCTACTTCCAAGATGGTGAGTACGATTTGTATCAAGCTGGAATAGTTTCAAATCCGTGATCATCCAGCGTTAATATCACTGTTTTATCACTTTTAAACATGTTATGTTTGATAACGAAACTAATGGGAGCGGATTTATGTTGAATTTTTGGCATATTAGTCTCAGAAATGGACGTATTAGTACAGATTACTGTCAACGCTGAGATGATGTGCACCAACTCACTGCCGCTAACGAGTTCTCTTGCTCTTTATCCGTGATATAGTCTGCTATTTGGGTTTCATTCAATGTTTAAATTAGAAGTGTAACCTGCCAGCAAAGCGTTACCGGCTCACGGCAGGTTTAGAACACCTGTAGTCTAATTCTAGTCGGCTAGCTGTGAGGGCTAACTAGCGCCCAGGTGTTAGCATGGTGGGATCATCACATTGTAGATGAAGGAGTTTAAAAACTGATATGAATGAGAGGGGTTTTGTTTATTTTAAGCTGCTTAGGTTAAACAAGGAGGACTCTGTTTGTTTGTAGGGTTTTGGGGTGAAAAAAGTTGGCTTTTAGAGTAGCATTAGCGTTTGTAGTGTTGCTAGTTGGAGCCAAAAATATAGTACATAAAGATGACTTAAAGTTCAGACCTATAAATGTTTGCACAATGTAAGTACTGCATGACCGACCCTGCGTAGAAATAGATTGCAGCATTTATACACTTCAAAGATAAAAGTGCAATGCAAGATGCATTAAGGAGTTATACAACATTACTTACCTGAATTTAGGTGTAAAAGAGTTGTTACTTAACAGTGTTTGGTAAGGATTCAGCATTGTGTCCATTCTACACCACCACAGCGATCAGCTCCACTATGTTGCAGTAAATCCATAGATTATTTTCATTACTGAACTGGCATCTCCAACTCTTCTTAAGCTACCCTCACACAAAACCCTTCTGTCAGACATATGACCAAAGCTGGAATAAAATCACGAGAGCTTTCTGAAGTCTAGTTGTATGTTTTCATTTAATATCTTAAATCCTTGCGGTATCTTAGTGAGTTGCTGAAACATTGTGTGTAGGACGTTGTGCTTTTAAAAGTCCTCTAGTGAGTGGACGTTTTTGGCGTTCCTGCCCTCCTGTTAACGTGTGTTTTGATGTTTTCAGTCTCTGGTCATCCCCGAGAAGTTCCAGCACATTCTTCGTGTGCTCAACACGAATATCGATGGTAGAAGGAAAATCGCCTTCGCCATCACTGCCATCAAGGTGAGGTTCTTTGTTTAATATTCAGCGCCCCGAGTGTTTTTTTTTTTTTTTTTATAACCTGCACCTTCAGCGGTGTTCTCTTCTGGAAAAACTGATGATTTGGTAGTTAACACTGTTGTTACCTTGTGCCTCGTCTCAGGGTGTTGGCAGACGTTATGCACATGTTGTCCTGAGGAAGGCCGACATTGACCTCAGCAAGAGGGCAGGAGAGCTGACTGATGAGGAGGTGAGGAGGGACTGCTGATGTTTCTGATATATCAAAGCTCCAATAAGATAAAGTTTGAGTAAACATTAAAGTCAAACAGTGTGAGATAGACCCTCAGAACTGATATCACTGTTTTTGTTAATAATGATCTGTTTGTGTTTGTCAGGTCGAGCGTGTGGTGACCATCATGCAGAATCCTCGTCAGTACAAAATCCCTGACTGGTTCCTCAACAGGCAGAAGGACGTCAAGGATGGCAAATACAGCCAGGTAGGCGGCTGCCTATAAATGTTCATCGGTCGACATGTTAAGGTGTCTCTCCTAAAGGGAAGACAACCATGAACACGGTCTAATCTAAGGGTGTTTTTCACCTATAGATCGTTTGCTCTGGTCTGAATCATGGACCAATTTGGTCCATTGTTGCACAAGTACCTCAAGTTTGTTCTGTTAACACGATGTCATTTACAGGAGGAGTGAGGAAAATGCTCTCCGATTGATCAGAATTTCTTGAAAAAACTCCCTGAAGTAAATAAAGCTAGCTGCTTCTTGATTAGCTGTGGCTGCTCCAAAGACTCTCTATAGTTTCTAAATGGACAGACGACTATACAGACTAAAGTTCAGGAGAAGGAGCACGATAATCCTCCTGAAGGAGGACCTGCTCATCCACCCAAACAGTTCCTGAAGCTCCGTCAGGTCGGCCTGTGGTCGTTAACAAGTGTTCAGTGATAATGAGCAGAGAGAGCCCACAGTGGGTACTTCCTGCTGATAGGTCAGATCGAGGTCACTTCATGTTCTTACTACAGACCCTCCTTTCGAGGCGGCCCCTGTATTGTCTTACTGTCCTCACCAGGGTTTGATTGACAGCTTTCACACCCGCTCAAACTAACGTGGCAAACAGACTCGAATTCCTTTTAACCAAATTAAAAGGGTAGGTGTGAAAACATTTATGCAAATTTTTCAGAAAACAATCCAAGAATATTTTGGCAGGCCAATGACTGAAGACAGTACATTCTTCTGAACACTATAAACATTCTGTCTATTAACCCTTCAGGTTCTGGCTGACACCCCCTCTCACTGAATCTGTCAGTCACACGTTGTACCGACATATAAACGGATCCATTCAGTGATGTGTTTCTCTTATTGACTTTGTTGTGCCGATCATAAAGCAGCATTTTCTTAAGACACTACAGAAAAGTGGATTCAGGACGGATCGACAGAGTTAATGTAGACTACTGCAGGAAAGCTGAACAGACTTCATGTTTGTGCAGTCGTCTGATTTCAATAAGGTCGATTCAAGCTGTGAAGGCGTTATGCTGTACCACAACAAACGCCGCCTGGTCACTGTGAGAAGAAGCAGCGCCTTGATGCTTCTTGGTCAAACTCTTTCTGACTTTGGTTCAGTTTAGCTCCTGGACAAAGTGGTCGACACAAAAGTCTGTCTAGTCGCTGCGATGAGCTTTTGATTACACGACCCTCTTGAACCAGCCTGTGTTAAAGTAAAAAGTTTTAAGAGCGAGCGTGAGTTAAGTCTTCATGTCAGGCGTTCCTCTCCCGCTGCTTCTTCACACAGTCTCTGTAGAGCTAGCAAGAGAATCGTCTGATCTTATAAGACCATTTCAGATATCATGACACATTACGGCATAGAAATGCCTCGTAGGGTTTAGTTTAACGACTGGTTTCGATGCAAAGCGATGATGCTCTTTTTACCATGACGTTTAGTCCTGTCTCGTGTGCGTTGGTGATTGAAATGACAAACGTCTTTGTGCTTTCAGGTCCTCGCTAACGGTCTGGACAACAAGCTGAGAGAAGATCTGGAGAGGCTGAAGAAGATCAGGGCTCACCGGGGTCTCAGGCACTTCTGGGGGTAAGAGATCAAGATCTAATATGATCTGTTCATTACGGTGGCTGATGAGGTCAAATGCTCGGCAAAGGCTAAAACAACTTGAATTTGGAAAACGTGCAGCGAATAAGAGGAACATGCAAAAGTCCAAAACAAATGTAACTTCTGAAACGTGCTGCAAAACAAGAGATGCATAATGATAGCTTGATCAGTGAGCTCAAAACTCCGACTTCATGTCTATAAAATCTAAGGTAATATTAGTTTGTACTCATTGAAGGAGATTTGAGGGAGCGGTGACTTCTGGAAACAACTTATCTAAAGACACCTGACATGATGCTGCATTCACATGGAGTCAAGCAGACATAAACAGCTGTTACATCTGTTAGGACAGAAGTTATAAGCTGCTCAGTTTGCTTTATTCCCTCTAAAAATTGAATCCAGTTCAGCACTTATTATACATGGTTTAACTCTTTAAAAACATTTAGCTTGCAGGGTCTCAAACGTCTCTGACTCTGCTGCGGTCGAGGTGAACAGAGTTCTCTCACGGCTGGATTCTGAATATCAAAGATGTATACTTTATTGATCCCAGGGGAAATTCAAAGCATCTGACAAGACACACAATATGAAACACTGAAGAACAACTGAAGCCTTTTATTGGGGAACTAACTTCAGTGTAGACATGTTTCTTGTGTCCATAAAGAAATGAGATGTCACCCTGAGCTGCAGGAGCGCAAGTCTGTGAACACAGCCTGAGGAAGTTGAAGTAGCCGGTTTTAATCTCGTTTAAAGCAGAACGTTGAAGACACACAAACTGGCATCTGCTGGATTTGGTTTCATATCTGTAAACTTGGTTTTGGGGAGGCTTGCTGTTTTTTTTCTGTCTGATTGTAACCGTTTGCTCTTTTCTTTTCTTACAGTCTGCGTGTGCGCGGTCAGCACACAAAGACCACCGGCCGTCGTGGTCGCACCGTTGGTGTGTCCAAGAAGAAGTAAACTCCCTGCTGCTTCCCTTTGTTTCAATAAAACGCCACCGTTGTCAAGAAGCAGTGTGTCCTTGTGTTCTGTTCCTCACCAACACTTTTGCATTTGGGGTTTAAGGGTGCTCTCCTGATCTTATTTATGAAGACTGAAGTTACACTGATAACCGTACAGATTTGTACACGTTTGTTTCTGGGACATAACGAGGGTGATGGATCCTCATGAGAGCTTGCACAGAAGACAGACGGTTGTATGTAGACTGGAGTTATCACTGCTGTTTTAGAGGCTAAAACAATAAAAGAAAAGCATGTTGAGCTGTTTTCACACATGCACTCCTGAAAATATATATAGATAATTTCAGGAGGACTGCTCCGGTTATTCTGCTGACCTGCCTGTCCTCAGGTAAGAGGTGATGTTAAAAAAAAAAAAAGATGCAGACAAAGCAGTCCTCCAAACGTCACCAATGAGAATATGTTGTACAAAAGAATCACAACATGAACTAAAGAGTGGAGCTTTTTAGAAACATGCAGAGGCTTTTGAGGTCGGGTACAATCACTTCTATCTGAACCAGTTCTCTTGCCCGCTTCCATCGCTGCAACACCTGTTGGTTTGACCTGATAACTGGTCACATGTATATCTGGCAAGCCAAAGGGGTGTCTAAAACGGCAGTGTGAGGGTGCATTAAAACCGCCTAACTATTCTGGTCCAAACAAATCCAGAGCATTCAGGACCAGAATCCAAAGTTAGGAGGACATACTGGCTGCTGCATTGTTGTCAGAGAAGCCAGCACTTCAACATAGCATGTTTCCTCAATGTCTGATCATATAGTAAGGTCACTTTATCATTTCAGTGAAATCTGCTAAAGTTTCTCAGTTATGTGAATTAATCGACACGTCACAAAGGCCTCGGGTTGAACTTGGTTTATTGTGCTGCATCACTGAGAGGAATGAAGACTTGTATATTACAGAAGCTAAAAGACATGTTGCATTATTCTTCATGTACAAACATTAGGTACAAACTGAGGTAAGGCCGGAAACTTATGGCTGCAGGAGATATAAAGTGCATAAAGACAGAGGGAGGGCGACTGAAGGTTTATGGCTTTTTAAAGATGGAGGAATGGAAAGAAATGTCCATGCAAGCTTGTTAAAGGGAATCATGCTGCTTTTAAAACATTGGCTCTTTGTTTTTACACACTTAAGAGTCTCCATATTTGTCAGACTCCTTTCTGTGACGTCAGACAAAAACTATAATCTCATGCATGTTCCTCACAGGACTGTGTTGCAGACATCACAGAGGAATAATTAAAACTGTAAATATGAGTTAGTACTGGAACTTTATCAGAGCTTTAAACTTCAATGTAATTCTAGTAAAAATCAGATGATATCCAGAACTGCTTGGTTAACATGGCAACTAATATAGGAGTCCTAGGTCCCGGAAATGTGGTCATTTCAATCTCATGCACACCGTCCAACTGCACAAACACGTTGGCAGGAGTTAGCCTGCTATATATGATGGATTCATTCCTCTACTAAACAATTGTTTATGAAATACCTTCATACAAAAAGAGCCAATGTTAAAAAAAAAAAAAAAAGAGCAGTAATTGCCCTTTAAAGGTCACATATTGAACAAAATAAACTTTACCATGGTAACTCTAATATGTGTCTCTAGTCTGTCTACAAACCCCCCAATGATGAGAAAAATCCATCCTCTCCGTCTTTTGCCTGCTCCACTTTTCAGAAAATGTGTGCTCAAACAGGCTGTTTGGAGATGTTCCCTTCATGACATCACAAAGGGCAGTAACCCCTCCCCCAGGTGTTTGACACTCCCACAGCTAGGTGTTTGTTCTGCCCTCTGAGTCTGCCTTCTCACTGTTAACAATTGGACATGGAGTCAGAAAGCCAGAGACAACGAAGCCCTTCCAGAGAGGGGCGTGGTCAGACACAGCTCATTTACATTTAAAGGTACAGACACAGAAACAGCCTGTTCTGAGCAGGGCTGAAATAGAGGGGTTTATAGGCATGATCAAATACAGGATCAGAGTGGATTTACAACAAGAAACTTCACAGACATGTTTTGAGGAGCTCTGAGACTTATTTACACTGAAGAGGAGGAGAATATGTGACCTTTTAAAGAAGAATTAGGAGCTGAAGTGATTTTTTTTTATTTTTTTTTTATGACGTCACAAAGTGGAAAAATGAAAACAAAAAAATGTCCACAAGTTTGAAAAACATAATTTTAACCACACTTAACTACGGTAAATGAACTTTTCATAAAGGGATGAAGGGAGTCCCATCACAAGTTAAATATTGCTGCCTAAATGTGAATAATCCCCCTGTCTACCCCAGTGCATGCTGGGAAGCCCCCCCCCCCCCTTCAGCCCTTGACGATGAAAGAAACAGGAACGATTGAAGCCTCATTTTTAAACGTAGATGTTGAAGTACATCAATTCTGTGTCTTATTTAAAGCAGTTAAAACCTTTGCAGCACGATAAAAGAGTAATTGAGCAACATTTGTTTGTAGCGCCAAGCGTTTCCACGGCAACAACGGGATCTTGTAATTTCATTGAGAGCGACAAATAGCTCCCGTTCAGATCTTAGAAATTAAATCATACAAAACTTTCCATAAATAGATCAATTCAAACCTGAAGTTTAGATCAAACTGCTGAAAGAACGTTTCTTTTACGACCACTTCGACTGCGCTGACCCGATGTTTCTTATGCTGATGTAAATACAAAACTCTGAAGTCTTAAAAGCTATAAACACAAAAACAGAACAGCTTACAGAAGTATTTTGAGCTGCAGATTCTCTTTTGACACTTTGTCTGTTTAAGTTGCTTTTTAAATTACCGTAAAATCCAGAATATAAATCACACCGGATTATAAGAGCACAGAAATTCAGCAGCGGCTAAGCGGTTTGTTTTCCGCTGACGATCCGTTTAGTTCTTCTTGATAAATCCGCCTCCAGAACTCACAATAAAAAAAGCCGTTTTGCATGTGAAACCTGGTGGGACCATCTTCAGTTCTTAAAAGACACACAAAGATAGTACAACAGTGAAACGTGGAAACTTAACTTCAGGTGGTTAAATCAGATGGAGAACATCACGCTGCTCTTGCTCACCCCTCCCTCTGAGGAGGAGGGGGAGGAGGAGGGGGGGACTTATGCTGTGGGGTTTGTTGTGGTTGTTGTTGTGGTTGTTGTTGGTCCTTTGTGGGAGCGTAATAAAGCTCCAGCGGTTTCCTCACCTTCCAGTATTTCTCGTTGACCAGCTCCAGAGTCAGAGAGCCGTTCAGCGTCTGAGGAGAGAGGGGGGGGGGGAGTGAGTCCAATGTAACAGAAGCTCTAATCACACTGCTGTTTGAAGGCTCAATATGAATGTCATGGAGGCGCAATGGGGGGTTTAAGTGATTCCCCGTCTGTGCCGCCTTTGGAGGTAGTAACAGAGACGTTACAGGGGAGAGACGGGAAAGGCGGGGCCAGCGGGGGAGTGCAGCGCTGTTTTGTTTGTGGAGCTCCTGCTGTGACGCTCTCTCTCACGCTTCCACACTGCCGTAACACAAAGTGGCACCTGCGCAGAGTCAATATGAATGCCTTAAGGTGTAAAGACGTCGGAGCTTTCTTACGCCGCTGGTTAGGAATTGCAATCCAAAAAGGAGGTTTGAGGACATGTTAAGCTTAGGGCTGTCAGCATTAACTTTGCATTAAAATCGCATTAATTAAGGTCTGAAATTATTGCTTTTGTTATACCGATTAATCTCCTGTTATTTTGTCCCTTCAGGCTCACCGTAGATAATCGTCCTCACTGTCTCCCTGTAGTCTCAGTGATGTAAAAGAAGGACACTGCTGCATCTTTGAACGTCTCATTTCACTTTAACAAACTCTCAGACAGCTCAGCTGACGAGTCCAAAGTAATATCCACCTTATGACATCACACATTGACCTTTGTTACGGTTCCTTTGAGCTGTTTGACCTCAGTTTGGGATCCCTAACCACTTCCTGTTTCTGCGCTTAACTTCCTGTCCTAACCTTCGTAACCAAAAAGAGTTGTTCTCAAGTGTCAGAGAAAAAGGCCATGTGTGAATAAATGAGAGAATAAAAAACGCTAAAGCATCAAAATTTCATTAAATCTCTTCAGCGTATGAAGGTTTCACCATAAGTGCTGAATGTATGTAAGCTTTCATGGTTGTATTTCCTGCCCAGTTGACACATTTTTAAGTCTTGTGAAAAGTGCGCCTGGTTTCGGTTACTCACAGAGAACTGTCCTCCTCTCGTCATGATGTAGATGGTGTACTGTTTCTCACTGACGTGGTTCAGAGTCGAGCCCTCTCCGCTCCCTGCTGCTCCTTTAGTCTCTTCTGCTGCTGCCTCTTCTCTCCCTCTGTCCTCCCTCTCTTTGTTGCTCTGCCCGTCCTCCAGAGCGATACGCAGAGCGAGGTATTTAGACAGATGGTCCACGGTGGCGTTGGCTGTCGTCTTCACAAACCTGCAGAGGAAGATTATGAGATGAATATTCAGGAATCTTAAAGGATACAAGAGGGAAAGTTAACTTGTGAACACCTGACTGCTTTGAATATACGGAACAGACATTTTTTTAAAATAGGGGCATCCGATCTAGTCTTACCTGGTCTGGTTGTAGTCCTGGGCGTGGACCAGTTGTGGGTGTGGCCTGAACACCAGCTCGATCTCCGAGGCCGGCCCCTCTTTGAGGCGTCTCACCGGAGGGTTGGGGCTGCAGCTGTCTGCCTCTGGCCCGGAGCCGTCGTCTGACGCTCGGGGGCGTTTTCTGCTCGGTCCGGCCTCTGAGGTGGTCTGACCACGGGAGTGAGGGGCGTGTGAGGGGGCGGAGTCGTGAGACAGGTGAGAGCGGGAGTCGCCATTGTCTTCCGCCCCGCTGAAGGTGGTGTTGTCGCTCTCCTGGGTCGGCTTCTTGACCCGGTGGTTCCTGCAGAGAGGAGGTAATCATGTAACAGTCTGCTTGGCCGATATCTCATCATATTCATAACTTTCTATTTCCTGCTGTAACCCTGAAATCACAACAAAAACGTGACCCTCCATGGTCTCCCCACCTCTCAGACCTGTAGCGGGCCTGCTGTCGGAGCCCCTCCTCGATGCTGGAGCTCAGCGCATCCTTGTTGTGGAGTCTGTTGAGTCGCTCCAGGACCCGGAGCTGGTGGGCCTCATACTCGTCCCGGCTCGGATAAATCTTTGAGATCAGGGCGTCGAAGTTTGAGTCCCTGCGCAGCGAACGCCTGGAGACCAGCTTCTTCCTGCAGGTGGGACACTCTTTGTTCCTGAGAGCGAGGGGAGGAGGAGCCGTGTTTACTGTGATTTACGGTTTAAACACTCTGGTTTTAAAAAAAAAAGTAAGGAAGCTGTGTGTGCGCTCACCCTGATCGCAGCGCGGTCACGATGCAGTCGGAGCAGAAGCGGTGCAGACACTCTTTGGTCGTCATGGTGTTCTTCAGCATGTCCAGACAGATGGGACACATGAGCTCACTGTGCAGAGCACGAGGAGACACGGCCACCTCTGTCCCGTCCACAATGGCCTCCTCAACAAACACAGACATTAAGTTTAATGATCTCAACTTGGGACATCAAGTGTCTGCAGAAGCAGTTGCTAAAATTAAATTTTTTCGCCAATTTCCGCATTCTTAAACCTGTGCCAACCAACCTAGCGCTAGGTTGGTTGCAAAAACAGGTTGGTTGCAAAAACACAATCTGTGTTAACCAAAGCTCCCATTCCAGGAATCTAAGCAAAAACCCATTCAAAAAGTCCATTATGCTGCATTATGGTCTGCTAGTGTACTGCTGACATGCGCAATCGTGCAGTCACGCCCACTGTCGGTTTAAAGGCCGAGGGCCCCCCCTCCCCCCTCTCCGTAAACTCACATTTTAAATCCATTATCCAAATCAACTTCCTAGGTCTCTTCTAAGAGATTTTGTGAGCCCACAAGTCACTTAAGGCCCCACTCTCAATTTGCCAAACCTTTCACAATTGAAACACTTTTATCAAAACATCGAAAAAGGGTGTTAAAAAGTGTGAAAATGTTCCAAAAGACAGAGGGTCATTCTCCACTATATTCTGTATGCTTTGTGAACAAGACTGATGTCAAAAACTCCTTTTAAAGGTGCTTAAAAGAGCTAATTTGACCATTTGAGGCCTAGCAGAGACATGAAGCCTTTTGACCTGTTCAACCCTGTTGCTCTATGAAAGACATGAAACTGAATATTAAAACAATGCCTGATGACAAATTAGATTAACTCTTCTTTAAGGAAAGAAGGATAAAAAAAAAGTACTAGGATGAATTAATATGGACAAGAGCACAAGAGATTTTGACTTTTAGCCATAATTCTAAACCAAGCACTTAAGGCTGTCCTCCAAGCATATAGTTCCCCAGATTCTATGATATACTTACACCAAAACAGTGTCGGGGTCAAAAAGTTTTTAAATAATTTCTGCAGACTGTTTCAGTCAGCAGCCGTGAAACAGGCTGCAGTGGTTCCAACATCATCTTTGTGGTATTTAAAACAATCCAAGTACAACTGACGGTCGTTGTTTTTGTCCCTGACAGGCTCAGGTATTTATTCTAAGTTTCTGAATACACAACAGAAAGGATCCCTTTTCTAGAGCTTCATAACGTTGATCTCTTTAAAGGTGAAATACTTGTCTGAGCCATTGGGCAACTTGTGACCTTAAAACCATTTCTTCACATCCAAAACAGTAACTACAGCCAAGACCGCCCGCAGAAGGACCCTCCCAGGATTTGATTTAAATCAACGTATGAACATTCGCTCAGTACTGTTAGCGCTAGCCTCCTGGCTAACATTAGTTCCCTCTCGGCCAGCTTACGTAGGTAACATTACATTGAAATTCACATCATTTTAAGAGGAGATGGTTTACATTTTGAAACAGGCGACTGAAGAAACAATAAATCAAAAATGTTTTACTTTTACGTGTCAAAGTCCGATTGGGTCGGGGGCCGGATTTGTTCAAATGAGACCTCAAGTGGGCCGGACTAAAAACTTTTGGATACCGTTCGGTATCTGATCATTTTTAACTTTGTACATGATTTGAGTGGTTTTAAAGTCGACCAAGTCCTTAAGTTTCAGTGTTTTCAGTTTGATGAAGAGTGGGTTCTCTGTAGTTGGAGTTAGTTATAATCCTTATGGCTCTTTTCTGGAGAATGAAGACTGGTTCTGTATTTGTTTTGTACGTGTTCCCCCACACTTCTACACAGTAAATAATATATGGGAGTATTAGGGAGCAGTACAACGTGTAAAGTGACTGTTGATTTAACAGCCCTTTCACTTTTCATTTAGTCTGGATGTGTGGAGACGGTCTGGGCCATTACGCAGCACGGAGATGATTGTTTCTCTGCTGCTCTTTGTGGCTCACTCCATAGGAAGCTTTGTTATCATTAGTAAAACTTTTGTTTTACATCAGTCAAGACAGGAGAAACTGGTAAGAAGTGTGGACAGAACTGAAGACCGTCATGATGCGCGCGCAGTGCAGCGGTTGAGTCCCGTAGCTTTGATCAAATTCTGGCAACTTGTGAGCAAATAAAACTAAAGAAATATCGCTCCTTCGATCTCTCTTGAAAACCTGCATTCTGTGTCACCTCTCTCAGGTGTTCAGCCTGTTTGCTGATGTGATGTATTACCAGCGTAATGCAGGAGCAGCTTGTGCGCTCGGCCACTTGTCTTTTTTATGATACTCCAAAGTGCCCCGTTTAATTAATATTCGTATCATGATATCAACCTTTACGTTGCTCATTTTATATGCGAGGGGATGAGCCGGCCGGCCGTCCCGCCGATGTAAACAAACTGAAGCTACGGCTAGGGAAACTTGGAAAACATCACAGCGGGACTCGGGTGTTACGCTCATTGTAGACAGTCATGACTCACAGAGTTATTTTCAGAGGATGTACTTGATTTCTATTACATTTAAGTGTGAAAAATTGCATTTTAAGCCTATAAGATAAAAAACTTCACACAACACACACACACACACGCACACACACACGCACACGCACACGCAGATAAGTGTTTACCTGAGGGCTCCTGTGAAGCTCGTACAGACTCAGCTCCCAGGTCTTACTGGGAGCCTGGATGTTCACTGGAGCTGCCATGCCTGCTGGTTCCCAGGCGTCGCTGAGCTGAGACAGGAAGAGAGAGGAATAGTGGTTTAGTCCCAAAAAAAATAACTCGTACTTTTAATCCAGTGTTTGAAATACTCGAGTGCTTGATTTTAGCAGCATATGCACCTGTTCAAATTTTGATTGGCTACAAGAAACATCTGCCATCGTCACAGTTGCGTGCAATTGGCCGAGAATTGATACATCAGTACAGGGTCAGTCACCTCTTTTCAACTCAGGCTCTCATAGGCTATTAGAGGCTTAAAACTGTGAATGGAAAAGTCCTGATTGGCCAAAGGAGGTGTCACCCGAGAGGTCAGATTGCAATTGTAAAAAAAAGTATCCATAAACAGTGTTTACCACACATGGACGATGCTTGTGAGGGCCGCTTAAGTATACTTCTGTTACCTGTTTTTATTTATTTTCTGTTTTAATCATATAATTGCAGCGCACACGAGAGAGCCGGGAGAGAGAACGTGGGCGCACAAGGACCTCACCAGCGGCTCTGTGCAACTTAATAAAACTCATGTTTAAAAAAAAAGAATTCCCTTTCGACTCCTGCTGAGAGATAAGACGCAGCCAAACCAAGAGAGCAGAATCACAAACTAAAGGCCCTGACACACCGAGCAGACGGCGAAGAACTAGCGGCGTCGCCTCATGTCACCTTTTGTCTTGACCAAAAAGTTGCACTTGAACACGCCACAAAGACTGCAGCCGACGGCCAACCACCACGTACGTTCTGCTCCAAGTGAGAAGGAAATAACTCTCCATGCCAGCGGTAGTCCGTTGTTATGATACGAGAAGACCATTTTCACACCGCTGTCGCTCACCACTCGTATTATATGTAGCCTACTAATAGAGAATAATGTCTGATAAAAAGATGAAAATGACGCTGGCGTTGTCAGCCCTTGATCTTTTAGTGGAAAAAGAAAAGAAGAGGCGGAGGAGACAAATAAGGAGAAACCGCACTAATGAGCGAAAGCATGGAGACTACAGCGGCGTGCTCAAGGGGCTTTCCTGAACCTGTGAGGAGAGCTGGAGAGAAATGAAACCTCCAAACAGCCAATCAGAGAGATCTCTCTCACCGACCAAAAAAAGGCCAACGGTTCGCCGACTGGTAGCAGCGGAGCCGGACAACTAGGGCGACGACCGCTCATCAACGGTTCAACTAGGGCTGACGGGCCAACGATCTCCTTGGCGTGTCTGGGCCGTAACATTAAAATACACCCCAAGATCCCTAAATGTCTTGGTCTCGTCTCGGCCTCTGAGCACTCTGGTCTCGGGTTAATGCGGTCTTGACTACAACACTAACATCATTGTATCACAACATCCACATCTCAGCATATTGCAAAATGTTTAAAATGGCATTAATATCGTATAGTGACACAAGTATGGTGATAATATCGTATCGTGAACATATCGTATCGTGGGGCTTCTGGTCATTCCCCATGGAGACTAAACAATAAGTGGGTATCCTCCCTGCACTACACCACTGCTATGCCAAATAACACTAAGCTGCCACACACTTAATGCATTCATGAGAAACAACAAAAGCACATTAAAAAAAGAAAAGAATAAACCACCTAATGATGAGTGTGAGGGGGAAAAGTCAGCCGGATACTGAACAAAGTGAGAAGCTTTGTTAACTTCTTACAGTGATTCATAATCACGGTTTTAACGGATGAAGAAGTTCACAAAGTTGGTTTATCATCTTTGTTTTCACAAGCCAAGAGCCAAATGTAAAAATCCGTCCGTGAAGACTTTAAAGTGGAGGCACAGAAAAGCAGGAAATCAACGTTTAAAACTCACCTGACGTTGAAGTGACGGACAGCTGAGCGGAGGAGACACCACCGACCCCCCTCCCGCGGCACACACACAAACACACGCACACACAGCCCACCAAAACAACTAAATGAATCACTATAGCAACACACTACCAGTGTTAGTTTTCTACCCGAGTCGTTACGCTGTCGGAGGTGTGTTTTTAGCTTCCGCTGTGACTCACTGGAAGAGGAAATCGGAGACAAAAAGATCCAGAGCGCAACATTTTTTTCCGAGCCCCACCTGCTAGCTAACGTTAGCTTCGGTCCATCATTCTTCTTCTGCTCCCCGGAACAACTGGCGCAGTCGGCGGCTGCACAGCGGACGCTTCATCACCCCTTTCCCGACCATAGTGACACCAAGTGGCCGCCCGGTGTATTACAACAGAAAAGCCATTAAAGATGATAGAGACATACATAGATACATAGATAGATAGATATATCTGGGACTCACAAGCAGAGCCCTCAGACAGAAACTCAATCAGAATAAACCAAATTATTAAACAACAACAATAAAACTACTTAACACATTGGGAAGAATCAACCAGAAAACAGAGCAAATTAGAGTGTTACCTGGCCCTAAATTGAGATTACACAGTGGCAGAATATCTAACCACTGTGACTGATACAAAACTGAGGGAATGTTTACAGACTCAGGGAACACGGCCTCGCCATCGAGAGGGCACCATAGACAGACCTGGCTCCCCAAAGAGGTCTCATAAATCCTCTATGTCCTGTAAATTTGTCTTATTAATGTTCATTTTATCGAGTATTGTTACTTTGTTGTTTTTATTTCTGCTTTGTAAGGTGACCTTGAGTGCTTTGAAAGGCGTCTTGTTATTGTTATTATACAGACGATTGCATGGCTTTAACAAGTTATTACTATCTTTGCTAGCGAGGTAGAGGCTAAACCCTCACAAGTGAAGGAAGAGTAACACCTTTAACAGGTGCCAAATGATCTTAACTGTTTACATCTGTGTGTCTGTCTGTTGTGAAGCGATTTCTTGCTGTAACTTGCTTTGGTAGGAGCAGAAGAATAGGTCTGACTTGAAATATTATTTATTGTTACAACAAATTATATTAGAAATAATACTGAGGGGGCTCCAGCCCCCGAAAGACTGACTGGGCATGACCTCATCGAATGCATTAATGATCTCTGCACACTCACTGTGCAGACACACAGAGCTGTAAATATACTTTAAAACACATTCTTATATTTGTATTTGATTTATCTGTAAGTTATCTGTAGTCATCTGTGTTTGTTTAAAGAGCTTATAACAACTTTAAAGTTAAACATAAACTGTTTGTATGTTGAGGCTTCATTCCTCTTGTCTCAGACCCGATTGTTCATATTGAGCCGTCTGTTATTTGATTATTTGTTTTTCATTTGGGGGTTTATTTTCTCACTGTCTTTGACGATTTAAAGGTGGTCTTCCTGTTGCTAATAAAGCCTGCTTTCAATCCAAAATAAGATTTGTTGTTTGATATTACTTCATTTTTCACCAAAAATCCTCAAAAGATGTTGAACTATTCATTTCCAACCAAAAGTGGAAACAAATAAAATGTTGAATTTCCCTTTTTTTAAACTCCCAAAGCTGCAAATTTGTAGTTTTATACAGTAGCTGCTAAAGTGCATCTGTAATCTCTGTAGCATACACCATGAAAGATTCTGATGCTGTCACATGAACACTTCCTGTTACTGAGGGCTGCATAAAACAGAAGAGACCAGTTTACAGTTTACCTTCATTTATTGATTAATTGAGAGGTGAACATAATTATCACAAATAAGTGCCAAGAATAAGTGCATCTGTTGTTGGGTTTTTTTGGTTGCAGAATCATGAATTAAAAACAATTTAAATGACAATAACATGAATCATTTGAATCACTTCATACAATCACAAAGGTCCTTTCTTCAGACAGATCTTCATATAATGATCAGACACACTCACACACACGCGCATTCAATCACTTGACATTAATCCTAAAATCACTTTTTGTCATTCAAGCAATGAACAATGGAATTTACACATGTACACAATAAATAGGACAATAAATAGAATAACTTACACCTATTTCAAAGATTCAACATCATCTATGTTTGCAACTGTTAATGATTAGTAAAGGTAGTAAAGTGAGAGGACAAATCAACCTTTCTTAACCTGGCTTTTAAAAGGTAAAATATTAGATTTGCATAGTGAAAAAATACATAGTATAAGTTTGATATAGGAAAATAAATAAATACATCTCTGCATTTAACGTTCAAAAAGAGTCCATCAATCGTGAAACACAAATAAAAATTTGCTGGTCTTTAAAGGAGTGCAGCAGCTAAGACAGCCACTGTGACAGAAATGATGCTGATTTTGTTGTTCACTGCTGCCGAGGACCCTCCTGATCCTGATCCTGATCCTGCTCCGGAAGAACTTGAAGTAGTGCCAGTGCCAGTGCCAGTACCAGTGCCAGTGCCAGTGCCAGTACCAGTGCCAGTGCCAGTGCCAGTGCCAGTGCCAGTGCCAGTGCCAGTTCCTGCTCCGGCACCTGTTGCAGATCCTGCTGGTGCTCCTGTTGCTGTGTTGGCCTGTGTTGGTTGTCTTGACACGGCTGTTTCTGCACCCGATGCTGCTGCTGAGGCGGCTGATGCTGCTGCGTCTAATGATACTGCCATTGATTCTACCAGGTCTGCTGCATCTTCTTCTGTTGGTTCTGACACTGCACTTGCTGCTGTTCCTACTGTTGCCTCTGCTGCCAGTGCTGCTGTTTGAGCCATCTTTGCCACAGTTTGGGCCTCTTGTATTGATGCCTTCTCCTCAGCTGTCGGCCCTGGAATGGCTGATAACACGTTGTCTAATTTTCCCCATGCGTCTTCTGTTTCCATAGCAACTCTTTTGGTAGCTTCTTCAGCTGCTTTCAACATTTTTTGGTCTGCATTACCAGATGCTGCTTCTGCTGCAGCTTCTGCTGCTGTTTTTGCTGCTTTTGCTAATTGTGAAGCTGATGCTGCTACTTCTGCTGCTTGCTTTGCTGCTGATTCTGGTCTTGTTCCTATTGCGGCTTGTATTGCTGCTTGTGATGCTGCCTCTGCTGCCTCTGCTGCTTTTCTTGCTTCATTTACAGCAAATTCTTTTGGTACTAACCCCTCTTGCAGTAATGCACCAGCTATTTGTGCTGATCTGGCAGCTTTTGCAGCAGTTTTTGCTTCTTCTGTTGCTCCAGCAGAATTTGCAGCTGCTGCAGCTGCGGCGGCTACTGCTGCAGCTGCTGATGTCATTCCAGCTACAGCTGTTTCCTGTGCTTTGGCTGCTATAGCTTCTAACGCAGCCCCTCCTGTTGCAGTTTCAGCTTGTGTTGTCTCAACGGTAATTGGTCTTGCTGTTGCATTTCCTTCTGATTCTGTAAAAGCTATTGACAATAAAGCTGCTGCTGCTCCAGCTGCAGCCTCTGCAGATCTTGCTGCAGCCTTTGCTGTTGACATCATTATTTTTGTGTTGTTTGTTGATGCAATGTTTGCTGATGTTTCTGCTGTAATTGCTGCCGCTTCTGCCATATCTGCCACTGTTTTTGCTATGGCAACTGCTGCTTGTGTTTCCTCTGTTATTTCTTTTGCTATTTCATCTGTAACTGCTGACAACGCTTCTTTTGCTCCTTCTGCTTCTCTTGCAACCCTTCTTACAGCCTGTGCAGTTGCTGTAATTGCTTCTGGTGTTACTTTATGTGAAGCCATGGTAGCGGCTCTTGCTGCTTCTCTTGCTGCCTTTGCTGCTTTTGAAGATGCTTCTGCTATTTGTTCTGCTACAACTGCTGTAGATGCTGGTGCATTTTGTAGTGCTTGTAATGCCTCTAGTGCAACTTCTTCTGCTGCATCTGCTGCATCTGTGGCAGCTTTTGCTGCTAATGTTACTGTTGTATCTCCTGCAGCTAATAATGCAGAAGCTTTGGCTGCTACTTCTGCAGCTTCTACTGCATTTTTCATTGCTTCAGACACAGGTACTCCAGCGGCTGCTGCTGTTGAAGCTGCTACTGCTGTTGCTGCTGCTGCTGCTGCAGTGGATGTTGTCACAAGCACAGCTTGTTCTTCTGTGACTGGTGGTGATATTGTTGGCACTTGATTAATTGGCAGCAATGTCAAAGGAATGATGTTTGTATTTGGTAGTGCATTTTCTGCTGCTGTTGCTGCTGCTTCTGCAGCTTTTCCTGCTGCTTCTGCTGCTGTTTTCATGATTTCTGCAATTTCGTCCGTTGTCTCCATTCCAGTTGCTGCTGATACCGTTCGTGCTGCCGCCTCTGATATTTCTGCCACTGCTTTTGCTGCTGACATTGACATGAGCCTTGTTGCTGCTTCTGGATCACTGGCAGAGGATATTTTAGTTTCAAAGATTTCTGCTGCATTAATTGAAGTGTTGGCCACTGATTCTGCTGCTTCTGCAATCTCAATGATTGCTGTCGGTTTACCCAAGGCTGCCATCTCTGCTGCTGCTGCTGCTTTTTCAGCTGCCTCTGCTGCCATTAATGCTGCACCTGGTAGTCCTGCAATTGCTGCTGCTGTAGATTCAGGTGCTGTGTTTGCTTCTTGTGCTGCTGCTTCAGCTGCTGCTCGGGCGGCTTTAGCAGCTTTTGTTGCAGCTTTTGCTGCCACTATTGCTGGTTCTTCTCCTGCAGCCACTAATACAGCAGCTCTGGCTGCTTCCTTTGCAGCTATTATAGCCTTTTCTGCATCTGGAGATGTTGTTGCTCCAGCAGCTACTGAAGTTGCGGCTGCTGCGGCTGCTGCTGTGGAAGCTGCTGCAGCTGATGCAGAAGCTGCTGCTGCTGTCAGCGTAGCTGCTGCTCCTGGAGCCAATGTTTTGGGAAATGCAGCTTTTGAGGCTTCACTCGCGACCTTTGCTGCAATCACTGCAGCCTCTATTGCGTTGTTTGTGGATAGAGCTTCCTTCTCATCTACTTGTGTATCTGCTTCTTCAGCTGTTGTATTTGCAGCAGCTTTTGTGGCCTCTGCTGCCTCGTTAGCTTTAGTTGCTGCCTCTGCAGTCAATTCTGTGACTGTTTCTGCTGCTTTTATAGATTCTTGCAATTCTTCTGGAATGTTTGTTGCAGCTGCAAGGAAAGCTTGTATTTCTTCTAGAGCTTTGGCTGCATCTTTTGTGGCATGTGCTGTGTCCACTGCAGCTTCCTCTGCAGCTTCTCCTGTTGTTGCTTGTGCAGCATTGAATATGGCTTCTTCTACTTTGTCTGCTGCAAGTGTTGCATTTGTTAATAGCTCTGCCAGTGAGTGTGCTAGATCTGATGTAGATGCTGGTGCAGTGTCAGCTGCTTTTTGTGCTGCTACTGCTGCTGCTTTGGCTGCATCTACAGCTTTTTGGGCAAGTTCTGCTGCTTGAATTGGTGTCAGAGTTCCATTTTGGACGGCTACGGAAGCCAATGCTGCTTCCTCTGCAGCTTCTGAGGCGGCCTCTGCGGCAGCTAATGCTGCTTCGGCTGTGGGTCCAGTGGTGGCTGCTGCTGCTGTTGCGGCTGTTGCTGCTGAAGTTGCTGCAATTGCTGCCGCTGCGGCTGTTCCTGCTGCTGCTGCTCTTGCTGAAGTTTCTGCAGGTGATGGTCCTGTGGGTTTTGCGGTGGTAGATACTGTAGGAACTGTTGTTGTTGCTGAAAAGGCAGCTTTTACTGCATCTGCAGCCATCATAGCTGCTTCCACTGCTTCTTTAGAAGTTTGAATTGCGTTGGGTTCATTTTCAGCTCCTGCTTCTTCAGCTGTTGTATTTGCAGCAGCTTTTGTGGCCTCTGCTGCCTTGTTAGCTTTAGTTGCTGCCTCTGCAGTCAATTCTGTGACTGTTTCTGCTGCTTTCACAGATTCTTGCAATTCTTCTGGAATGTTTGTTGCAGCTGCAAGGAAAGCTTGTATTTCTTCTAGAGCTTTGGCTGCATCTTTTGTGGCATGTGCTGTGTCCACTGCAGCTTCCTCTGCAGCTTCTCCTGTTGTTGCTTGTGCAGCATTGAATATGGCTTCTTCTACTTTGTCTGCTGCAAGTGTTGCATTTGTTAATAGCTCTGCCAGTGAGTGTGCTAGGTCTGATGTAGATGCTGGTGCAGTGTCAGCTGCTTTTTGTGCTGCTACTGCTGCTGCTTTGGCTGCATCTACAGCTTTTTGGGCAAGTTCTGCTGCTTGAATTGGTGTCAGAGTTCCATTTTGGACGGCTACGGAAGCCAATGCTGCTTCCTCTGCAGCTTCTGAGGCGGCCTCTGCGGCAGCTAATGCTGCTTCGGCTGTGGGTCCAGTGGTGGCTGCTGCTGCTGTTGCGGCTGTTGCTGCTGAAGTTGCTGCAATTGCTGCCGCTGCGGCTGTTCCTGCTGCTGCTGCTCTTGCTGAAGTTTCTGCAGGTGATGGTCCTGTGGGTTTTGCGGTGGTAGATACTGTAGGAACTGTTGTTGTTGCTGAAAAGGCAGCTTTTACTGCATCTGCAGCCATCATAGCTGCTTCCACTGCTTCTTTAGAAGTTTGAATTGCGTTGGGTTCATTTTCAGCTCCTGCTTCTTCAGCTGTTGTATTTGCAGCAGCTTTTGTGGCCTCTGCTGCCTTGTTAGCTTTAGTTGCTGCCTCTGCAGTCAATTCTGTGACTGTTTCTGCTGCTTTCACAGATTCTTGCAATTCTTCTGGAATGTTTGTTGCAGCTGCAAGGAAAGCTTGTATTTCTTCTAGAGCTTTGGCTGCATCTTTTGTGGCATGTGCTGTGTCCACTGCAGCTTCCTCTGCAGCTTCTCCTGTTGTTGCTTGTGCAGCATTGAATATGGCTTCTTCTACTTTGTCTGCTGCAAGTGTTGCATTTGTTAATAGCTCTGCCAGTGAGTGTGCTAGATCTGATGTAGATGCTGGTGCAGTGTCAGCTGCTTTTTGTGCTGCTACTGCTGCTGCTTTGGCTGCATCTACAGCTTTTTGGGCAAGTTCTGCTGCTTGAATTGGTGTCAGAGTTCCATTTTGGACGGCTACGGAAGCCAATGCTGCTTCCTCTGCAGCTTCTGAGGCGGCCTCTGCGGCAGCTAATGCTGCTTCGGCTGTGGGTCCAGTGGTGGCTGCTGCTGCTGTTGCGGCTGTTGCTGCTGAAGTTGCTGCAATTGCTGCCGCTGCGGCTGTTCCTGCTGCTGCTGCTCTTGCTGAAGTTTCTGCAGGTGATGGTCCTGTGGGTTTTGCCTCGGTGGCTGCTGCTGCATTTGTTGGGGGTCCTGTAGGTGATTGTCCTGTGGGGTTTGCCCCGGTGGCTGCTGCATTTGTTGGGGGTCCTGTAGGTGATGGTCCTGTGGGGTTTGCCCCGGTGGCTGCTGCATTTGTTGGGGGTCCTGTAGGTGATGGTCCTGTGGGGTTTGCCCCGGTGGCTGCTGCATTTGTTGGGGGTCCTGTAGGTGATGGTCCTGTGGGGTTTGCCCCGGTGGTTGCTGCATTTGTTGAGGGTCCTGTAGGTCTCCCTACTGTAGCCGGGATGTCTGTTGTGGCAGCTATGGTGGATGTTGGAGCCATAGTAGTGTATCCAGGACACTTGGCTCGCAGCAGTCCCTCCGCTTGCTGGCTGTAAAATACTGTTGGTACGAAAGTGTTTGGTCAGAATTCAGTCATGTATGTCTCCATGATTTGTTCTCATTGTATAAATATAACTTTTAATACTAACCAGCAACAATGAGGGTGACTATAAAAGTCTTGATGATCATCCTGACTTCTTTTTGATCTCCTACACGTACTCCGAAAAGATGTCTGATGATGTTCTATAAAATGTGAAAAAGAGGTGGTTATGAAAACAAATTGGAGATTTATCAAGCTTCCATTTCTCAGGGGGGTAACTTGTAGTTTATATTTCAAATGAAAAAACATGTGAGACCCAGAGGGGTTCCTTATTCAGTCCCTCTATGAAGAGGTCAAATTCATTCACTGAAATAATAAAATCCAAATCTGTTTATTGGTAACAGTGAGTATTGTATATTTTTGTATTTTGGATAAGCGTTTTTATATATTTACGGATGGTAGACATCTACAGGCTTGCTCCAACAGTATTTCGTTGTACTTGTACAGTGACAATAAAGATATCTTATCTTCTAGGAAACACTAAAGGTGTATTTGCATGTCTGAGGGTGTTGGACTTGGAGCTGCACTTGAACAGAACACAAATTATGACAACTACAAATAGATGGGCGTACTCTGACTTTAAGTGGAAATGTCAACAATTGTGAAGTGAGTGCTATAATATTCTAATTTAGAACACACAGTGACTGACATTCAGGGGCCGCAGCTGAATTAAGTCCTTCTGATCTGAGCTGTACAAGAAGCCTTTTGAGTTCCCATGCAGGGACGAGATATCCAATTAAAGGTTTCAAGTGTTAACAAGATGCAAGAAATGCCCCCAAATCAAAAAAAAAAAAAAAAAGAAGCTGAGAGGACAAACTGATGACCAGTCAAAGATCAAACAAACGGAAAAAAACGGAAAAAGAGGATGGTGGCACATCCAAACAGCAAGCAGCAAGAAACATGCGCACACTTCATACCTGTGAAAACAACAACTTTGTTCTCTGATCACTTCACAAAACAGTGAATCCCTGCATACCGGCACAGTGGCATGGTAACAAACATTGAGGCTCTGATTTCTGTGTTTCGCTGCTTATTATTATTATTATTATTATTATTGTTATTCACAATGAGTCCACTAGATTAAAAAAGGTGGATTTAATCCTGAAGAGTATAAGCAAACAGCCTTCATCCATCGTTAAAAGAGACGGGATGGCTTTTCTTGTGTAACAACAGCGTACAGAGAAATGTGAAGTCACAAAACCAAAGTAAAAATAAAAAACATCAAATTGAAGCTATGCACTCATTTAAAAAAAAAAAAAGTCTATCAAAGAAAAAAAAGAGTGCAAAACAAACCCTTAAAAATGCTTTACCTGAAAGATTTAGTTTTTATGGATAAAGAAAAGAACAAATGTAGTTTGTACTGCACAGAAACCAAAGCTAAAATAATCCCTGCATTGATTTAAAAAAACAACAACGAGTTTCAAAGTCTGAATAAAAACAATCAGACAAAGTTGAAAGCTTCAGAAGTTAAGAAAGACTCGTACCTGGATGATGAAGTGAAGTCTGTGTGCTGTCTGTTCTCTGTCTCCTTAATCTCTTCTCCTCGACTGTTTCTCTGATCTGTGTCTCTCAGCCTGGCATGCCCTCCTTCATATATATTTGAGTTACGTCAAATAATAAAATTAATTTTAATGAGGCCTCCCACACCCAGTAAGGCGTGTTCCCTATCTGGAAATGGAAACTGATTGGAGCCTGAATCTTGTTGAGTCACATAGGCTATTGTGCCAATTCTTTTTTACATTTGGACGGATAATTAGGCGTGTATTATTCCTTCACGTCGGTGTCTGAACCTCTAGGCGTCACTATGGGTATTTACATATTTGTCAAATTATTAGTACAAACCTATTAACACAAAACAGCTAACAACAGCACACATCACACCCGCCCCAAAGACAAAAATATTTCATCCACACCTCAGTTACAAATTGTGGTTAACCCAACTATAAGAACTGACCATTATAACTCTCAAAAAGGATTTACACCAACTGTCCATTTCTACGCATTCTTTTATCGACATCAATCAATTCAATACATTTTTATTTGTATAGTGTCAACTCATAACAAGTGTTATCTCGAGACACTTTACAAATGAGCAGGTAAAAAGACCATACTCATTGTTACGTTACAAAAAGCAGGTAAAAGACCTTACTTATTGCTATATTACAAAGATCCGGCCTATCCATCATGAGCACTTTAGCAAAGCAGCAAAAAGTTACAGTGGTAAGAAAAAACTGCCTTATTAAAAGGCAGAAATCTTCGTCCGGATCCTCGGCTCATGAAGGGCTTGGAAAGGGATAGAGGGAGAGATGGGATAAAATGCAGCTCTTCCTGCATTTTATCCCATCTCTCCCCCTATCCCTCTGGATAGGGAGCAAGGGGGTGGGGGTGGGCACCCTGACAAAATGTGTGTTAACATATGTTAATGCCTAGAGGTCAAAAAGCTGCAGAACCACTTGATGTATGAAGATCAACTTTATTAACAAACTAGACTGACGCCTTTTCACAGCCACAACCCTGATGAAGGCCACAAGCCGAGACACGTCTGTGTAATTTGTTAATAAAGTTGATCTTCATACTACGAGTGTTGCTGGAGCTTTTTGACCTCTTCAAGCCTCTCACTCTTCATGCACCTTGATACTCGGTGAAATTGTTCCAGAAGATCCTGTTCTGGCACTTCTTCCCATTATCCACATATTTTTATCCCCTGGTTGGCAAGTTCTGGCTTAAGCGTCTGTTAAAAGGCCCAATTTTCTACATTTTTGAAAAGTTTGAAACAGTAAACAGGGTTTTTGTTTTGGTACAAAAATCACAAGAATTGTGACATCAGGAATGGTGTAGGTTAAAGATGAGTCAACATTTACTTCTTCTCTCTGAAAGTATTTCAAAACAGCACATAAATCTTTAAATATCCACTTTTTTTTGGACGTTTTGGGCAGAGTCTGACTTTGTTTGTCTGAAATCATTTGTGTTTTTGTATGGGTTACTGATGGTGAGCGAGCTCTTTGGATTTACTTTTTCTTTCCCACATTTGTGACCTCGACTTGCACGGTGGTGCAGTGGTTAGCGCTCCCTCGACCTCGACTTCACCCACAGGTTTCCAATGCTCTGACCCTTCTGACCCTCCGTCCAAAGCAGAATCATCCCCATCACTTTCTTAAATCTGCAGCTCTACTCTCTGAGAAACAATCCTACTGCAGGGAGGCTCTTTTTTTAAATGTGTATTTATTTGAATAGAGACAGGATACATGCAAATGTAACCGAGCAGGTGCTAAACTGATCACCACAACATGTCCCAGGTAAAACTCATGAAGAGATATATGCAAATTTTGTGCACTGGGTTTCATTGCTGCTCTGGTACTGCATGTGAGATTCCACAGATGGTTAACAACTGAGAGTGCATACAAAAGGGCGTCTGACAGGAACATCTTTTATTTCTAGTCCACACTGGTTCAGAGCAGTAGTCTAGAAACTAATGGGCCCAAAAGGACGCAGACGGATGAATGAAAAGACACAAGACCCCGACAACACTGAATGAGCAATAAGGGGGGAAGATTCTGAATGTCCACATGTACAGAAGTGAAACCTGTCGGGACGCAGGTTGTAAGAAAAAAAGGATTCTTAATCTCTAATGATAAGAGATTGAGTTTGTGTTAAAAAAATATTCTCTTTGATTCTGTTTATTTATGAAAGCCTTAAATGCACCAATACTCTTTATTTAACTCCATTTCCCCGTGATAACAGGAGCACGTTTATGAGGTGTGTTCTTGAGATCTCATCTCTAACTAGACTCTTCACCTCTATCACCCCCGGTGGTGGAACAAAATACCAAACTCCATTCCAATCTGCAGAGTCCCTTTGCAAAGAAAAAGCTGAAGACCCAGCTCTTTCCTACGATCTTAATGATGATGCTGATGATGATGATGATGATGTTTAGGATGGTTTTGATGGTGATTAGAACTCTCAAGAACAGCTGACGATGTTGCGCTCTGCCTCTGGTCACTTCCTGTCAGCACCTGTGCTCTGCCACTGGTCACTTCCTGTCAGCCCCTGTGTGTCCGATCAGACTTAAAGCTCTTCGTTTGCGCTTCCTGTCGTTGTTTCCTCCTCTCTAGATCCTCGCTTGTGTTGTTCTTACTCTCTGATGTTCGTCTCTTTGGATAAAACCGTCTGATTGAATGATCTGGAGAAATGTTGTAGTATTCATCTTGTTACTTTGGGATGCTGGTTGGTCCTGTGATAATGAGCTGAAAACCAGCGTTTTTATCCAGAGATCTTGAAGAAAGTCAAGATCTTGAGAAAACAACTCAAATGGTCAAATAAAATATATTGATGAATGGCCGCTTGGGGCTTACATACTTTTGTAAGGGCGCTAGTGGCGAAGTGGTTAGTGTGCGTGCCCCATGTATGGAGGCCTTGCTCCTCCAAGCAGGCGGCCCAAGTTCAAATCCAGCCTGAGGCTCCTTTCCCACTCTCTCTCCCTGATTTCCAACTCCATCCACTGTCCTATCTCTACATTAAAGGCACAAAATGCCCAAAAATAAATCTTTACATACTTCTGTAGCCAACAGTCCGAGCTCACTGACTGTTTAAGTAAAAACACTTGACCTATTTGATGACTGCTGATGACTGAATTTTATTAAATATACCAATTTTCTTACTACATTCAAACTTTTTTTGTTTATTCTGATAAGCCCCGGCAGCTGGAAACGGACACCAAAGGTATGATTATCTGCCATTGATGACTAATAGATTGCTGATGACATTTTTTGTCGCATTAACACGCAGTTTGTTTTGTTGTTTGTTTTCCTTCTGTACTTGTAAAGAACATTTTAATACACATTGTCTGCATATGCAGAGCCACTCCTGCTCTGACTGATCATAAACATAAAAGCACTTTCTTGAAAAGGATCCAAGTGTTTGTCCACGTTCAATGGAAGCCCATATTGTTACATAATTGATCATGATTACACATTTGACATTGTTGAATGTTGTAGCACCACGCCTGTCATGCCTCAATGCAAGTAATTGCATCGAGGCATGACACTCCTTGTCTAAGAACAGGAGCATCTCAAACTCTTCAACATTTAAAGGAGCAATATGTAACTCTGACACCTAGTGTTTAAAATGGGTACTGCAGTCCAACCTCAAAACATTGTAGAGAGCTGTCTCCCCCCGCCCCCTCCTCTCTAGAGTTGATGCTCACGCAGGTTGCCATGTGGTGGACACTGAAGCTTCAGTGTTTAGCCAGCTCTGCATCGGTCTGTAAACCTTTCTGTGTTCTAACCTCTCTCCATTTTTCAAAAGCATCTCCAATATTGATCCTAGTTTGAGCACGCTTCTGCTCGTGGAGCTTATTAGAAGCATGCAGAGGTTTTTTAGGTCGGGTAGAATCACTTCTATCTGAACCACTTCTCTTGCTGCTTCCATCGCTGCAACGCCTGTTGGTTTGACCTGATAACTGCTCTCATATTTGACAAACCGAGGGGCGTCCAAAACAGCCATATGGGGGTGCCTTAGGGCACGGTCACACTGGCCATCTGTACCGTGCTGTACTCAAGCACGATTGCCCCCCCCGCTGCGCCATTCCCATGCTGGCCGGCACGGCCCGCGGTCAGACTGGCCAGGACTAACCGTGCCTAAAAGCATGATTACCTCTTGTACATAACGTTGTAATACAACACATGCATGCTTTATGTTATTATGAAGCGTGTTTACAAACAGACGGACAAGAGAGAGAGAAAGAGACGCGCAGTCGAGTCCGCGTCTGCACATCAGAGAAAAACACAGAGAGCATGACAGCTACTTTACTGACTTTGCAGCTTATTTTAAGCCATTTTAATCAGACACGGCAATAAATAATTAAAAAAATAAAATAGACGCACGGCCGCCCGCATATCGGAGAACAACACAGAGAACATGACAGCTACATTGTGGCTTATATTGTGTCATTTTAGTCAGATACAGCCATGAAACTCTGGATTTCTCCATAATGAAGGCTGTCAGCGTTGTGTACCCGCGTGCTTGTGCTCGTGCATGAAGTGTACCGTGCCGAAGCACACCTCTCCGAAGTGTGCCAAAGCCAAGTAAGTGTACCGTGCCTGAGCACGATACGGAGCGGTCACACTGGCCAAACGAACTGGACTTTAGCGTTGAAGCATGCTTGGGCACGGTACGGATGGCCAGTGTGACCGTGCCCTTAAAACCGCCTACCTTCTCTGGTCCAAACAAATCCAGAGCATTCAGGACCAGAATCTAAAGTTAGAAGGAGGACATACTGGCTGCTGCATTGTTGTCAGAGAAGCCAGCACTGATCATATAGTGAGGTCACTTTATCATTTCACTCACTACACATCTTACTGACTGATCCTTTAATATTAATTTTGAACCCCCACCATGGGGGATGACAACACAAAACAATGCCAGGGTCGGTGGTCGAGCCTGCGACCAGTGAGACGAGTACTGGAGCCTCTTTTGGCTGCCTGCTCTACCAACTGAGTCAAACTAGCGCTCCAACTGGTAGCTCTTTGAACTCATTACAAGGATTTTAATCCTTATTTTTGGCCTTTAATATTCTAAAGGTGAGTCCAAGCTAGGGGGGCATATAGGGCCCATAAAAGGACATCCATTAAACAGTCTGGCTTACCCATTAGGAGTCTCTATGGAGATGGAAAGAAGGTCCTAGTGGGTATCTTAATTTCACCGTGTGAAATCCTTTTAGGTCACGCTTGGTCTTGTTGTCCTAGCCCTACTTGTTTGTGGATACTTCAAATGGTTACAAATAGTTTACTTTAGCATGATTAGCTTCTGGCATTTTACATATGCCCTGTGGTACCAGAGAATACCAGTTGAATACATCGTTGTATCATCTGCATAAAGAGTCATTTTAGAATTGTACGTTTCCCAGATAAACGTAGCTCAGTAACGTAGGCGGCAGTAGCTCAGTCTGTAGGGACTTGGGTTGGGAATCGGAAGGTCGCCGGTTCAAGTCCCGGTACGGACCAAGTCCGGAAATTGGTCTGGTAGCTGGAGAGGTGCCAGGCCACCTCCTGAGCACTGCCGAGGTGCCCCTGAGCAAGGCACCCAACCCCCCCCCCACAAGCTCAGGAGCGCCCGCCGTGGGCAGCCCCCATTAGTGCATGTCCACAGGATCCTGTTTGTGCATGTGTGTGTATTTCAGTTCATGTTTGTGTAGCATGTTTACTAGACAGAGTGTAAAAATGAATTTCCCCTCGCAGGATCAATAAAGTATAAATTCTTCTTCTTCTAATATCCTTTATGGAGACTGACTTCACATCATGTCATTTTTACATGTGCTCAGATGAAAGATACATCCTACAGAGGTTCCGGGATGCACCATCAGAACCAATGTTTCCTTGGTTCAGTGGGAGTTTCAGGTCTCACAACATCATACACCCACGCCCAGGTGTCCCAGCCGGGGTTAATCAAGCCATGACTTGCGTCCCAGGGGTAACACTCCGTTGATCACCCATCTGTACCACAGTCACCCTAAGGCTTTCTCTGTTGCTGTCCTGATGGCTTTCCTCCTGAGGAGCTCTCTAATGCCCAGCCTTTGCAATCTTCTTCAGCAGGATAGTAGTGTGCTCATCCTCCTTGTTTCAGGAAATCCTCTGCAAGTCCAAGAATATGAAGATATCCTTTATGAATCCCACGAGGGGAAATTACATTTTAGACTCTATTGTTGAACATGCTACACACACAAAGGCTGAAATACACACACATGCACAAACAGGAGCCTATGGACATGCACATGATAGAGTGCCTGAGCAGTTAGGGCCTTGCTCAAGGGACCCTGGTAGCAAACTGGCACCTCTCCAGCTACTAGACCAATCTCCATACTTGGCCCGGAACCAGCAACCGTCCAGTTCCCAAACCAAGTCCCTACAGAATGAACTACTGCCGCCACCCCATGTTTCCTTCAAAAGACTCTTCAATGCGGTTTTGTTACTGGGATGTGAGCCTAAAACTAGAGTTGCTTGCAGAGGTCAAACGATAGCTGACAGTCCTGTGAGGTGGAGAGTAGGCCTGCTGCCGCTCTGATTGTGTTGGGGCTGCCCTGAAGAACATTGTCAGCTTCATTTGGAGGCAGTAGGGCCTTTTGTTTGTACTGGAGATTCTCTCTGCAACTGCCTTCAGTCGCCAACTGTAGTGGTCATCCTCAAGGGCCCTGAAGCAGCTGCTCAGGATGTGCTCAAGTGTCCCTTGACACTTGAGCACATCAGAGGGCTAGAGAGGGGTAAAGCAGAGAGGGGTAAAGGTGTGTCAGACTGGCCCCACAGCAGCAGGTTTGCTGGGCGAGGTAGGATATCACAAAGGGCTTGGATTAGGAATTTTATACACTGGGGCTCAGCTCGCCAGATGTACCAAGTAACCCTGCATTCCGTGGCACTCTATCACCTTATCCAAGCCCCAAGTTGCTTAATTCTTGCTATCCTGCTCGTTCTTACTTCATTTAGCTCTATGAGATTGTTTATTATGGAACCGATTAAAGCCAACATGCAGAACAATGACAGCTTGATTATATGGTCTTGAATATGTTGATTAAGAGTGCTGCACGTGTTTGTCCTTTCCAAATAGTACAGAGACTTTGTGAAAGATCAATGTGGTCTCCATGAAACAGCAGTTTGACAAGATGGCATCAAAAGATTTCATGGACTACAATCCTCTAGGTCAGGATTTGACTCCCATGTGAAACAAAAAGCCAATTTTTATAGTTTAAACCCAAGTACATGTAACCCAATGTGTAAAAAACAGGATGAAAACAGCTCTCCAAACCACACTACATGGTGTCTTGATACTGACTCTTTAAGATTCTTCACACAAACATTATGGGCACCTTAACAGAATCTGCATTGACCATCTGTGTCAGGCGCCATAGTGGAGCCACGAGAGAGATGATTTGATGACTGGGAATGAAAATTTTCACTACAAAGCAGACTGTACAGGTGTACCTCAGAAGTGTACACTGGGTGTAAACAGGGAGGGAGCTGAGTCACCTGCTCTGTGTTCATTGTTGCAAACAATAGTTACAGAATAGCTACACAATGACTTGTAATTAAAGGAGGTTCTGTGTACATACCATTGGGTGAAATGATCCTTAAAGGGTGGGGTGCTAATGAAAACCTGCATCACAATAATTACAAACATAATCCGTTATGGCCGTTATAAAGTCGTTATAAAGGTGTGACAGGTTAATAATAACTTTAATGTCCTGTTGTCTGTCCCTGACATCTTGCTTTGTAAAGGACTGCTGCCACAGGAAACTTACACTCAGCTCTGAAAATAACAATCCCAAAACTGCCCACTGCCCAACAGACCTGTAGTATTGCTTAATATGTACATTATGTAACCTGACATAACATTTCAGTTTAATTTCTTCTCATCAATGAGCACCTTTTAAATCTCAAGCCGCAATGTAGTGTCATATTTAAGTCATATTTCCATCTGTTTTAGTCATATCTTTGCTTCCTCTCTGCGACCCATTGAGGAGTGATTCTTTGCGATCTCGTTCAGGTCAGAAGTTTTACCTGCTTCTTACACTGATGTGCAATTTAGCCACGTTTGATTGTTGTGCCTTTACTCTAACGCTCAGCAATCAGAGATTAAGATTAAGTGAGCAGAATGTTTTTTTTTGTCAACATTCAGTTGAAAGTTAATCCCTGACATTCCTGAGTAGCAGGCTGTTCTAAATTACTGTATACCATCAGTTTACAAATCTGACAAAACAGGCTCTACTGTGCAGCTCAGGTATAAATGACTCCATTGTTAACTCTTCAGGAGGCTTTCTTTTTAACTGAACACACACAACAGGAAGACCATCCCATTTCAAAGCAACGGTATTTGTCAGGGGTGAGAAAGCACATCAATAAGATCCATCCATCCATCCCTCCCTCCCTCCACCCATCCATCCCTCCATCCATCTCTTCATCCCTCCCTCCCTCCACCCAGCCATCCCTCCACCCATCTCTCCATCCATCCCTTCCTCCATCCATCTCTCCATCCATCCCTCCATCCATCCCTCCATCCATCCCTCCATTCATCCATCCATCCCTCCCTCCATCCATCTCTCCATCCATCCCTCCATCCATCTCTCCATCCATCCCTCCATTCATCCATCCCTCCATCCATCCCTCCATCCATCCCTTCCTCCATCCATCTCTCCATCCATCCCTCCATCCATCCCTCCATCCATCCCTCCATTCATCCATCCATCCCTCCCTCCATCCATCTCTCCATCCATCCCTCCATCCATCTCTCCATCCATCCCTCCATTCATCCATCCCTCCCTCCACCCAGCCATCCCTCCACCCATCTCTCCATCCATCCCTTCCTCCATCCATCTCTCCATCCATCCCTCCATCCATCCCTCCATCCATCCCTCCATTCATCCATCCATCCCTCCCTCCATCCATCTCTCCATCCATCCCTCCATCCATCTCTCCATCCATCCCTCCATTCATCCATCCCTCCATCCATCCCTCCATCCATCCCTCCATTCATCCATCTCTCCATCCATCCCTCCATTCATCCATCCCTCCATCCATCCCTCCTTCCCTCCGACCATCCATCCATCCATCCATCCATCCTTCCCTCCATCCATCTATCCATCCTTCCCTCCCTCCCTCTGGAGTTTGCGTGTTCTCACCGTGCATGCATAGTCTCCTCCAGCTAATCCGGTGTCTGTAGGTGTGGATGTGAGTGTGAGTGGTTGTTAATCTCGACATGTCCGATTTGTGATTCTCTGGTGACCAGTCCCGGATGTATCCTGCTTCTCGCCCAATGACAGCTGGGATCGGCTCCAGCACCCCTGCGATTCCACAACGGGATAAGTGGTATAGCTAGTGGATAAAAGATTGATATGATTCAATACAGAGCTACAGTGCAGCATCAGTTGAGGTCTATGCAGATTACTTTGGTTCTATTTGGAAGATCGAAGCTTTCAGCAATAAGTTTGGTCAAGCTCAACTTTATTTAAAGAGCGCTTTATAAACAAACATGGGTTGTACCAAAGTGTGTTACAGAAAGCATTAAAATAACAATCAAAAGATTATCACATGACAGAACAGAACGTGTCAATTAATCAATCAATGTTTGTTTAGCGCTGATTCATAACAAGTGTTATCTCGAGACGCATTACAAAAGAGCATATGGGATATTATGCAGGAATGATTTCTCCTTGCGTTCCTGTTGTCCACACTTCCTCAACGCTAAGGTGGAGGTCGGAGCTGGCCGTGCATGAATGGGGATGGCGGTGGTTGTTGTGGAGAGGACACAGTCCGATGGTGGAGGCTGGGCGTCAGGGACGTCGGGTGGTAGTAGTGCCAGATCACCTCGCTGAAGGTTGGGGGAGCTCAGTCTACTCGAGAGCCCGGCCTCTGCTGACTGGATGAGGCCTCCTGGGCGTCTAACACACTGACACAGAATACATGTGCATGCTCATACATATGTGTACATACATGATCAAACCCATAGTTTAGGGGAAGTTCCTCAATGATCTCAATCAGCATGCAAATGCAGCAAATACGCATGCATGCTTAAATGAAGGCTTTCATATAATGAGGTAAGATGCCAATCAGGTAAGGAATAAACTACAAGAGAAATCAAGAGAATCAAAGTCTTCCAGTATTTCTTTAAAGCGGTGAAAAGAATCTGCTGATGTTGTATATCAAATAAAGACGGGTTATTCCACAGTCTCAGTGCAGCTACAAAGAAGACCCTCTCTTTGAAACAAGTGTTCAGTGTGATCGTTGGATGCTGCAAAGTCCTCAACCTGCTGATCTGAGGAGCCTGGCTGGACTGTACGGTGTGATGGCGCTCGAAGCGAGGCCATGAAGGGCTCTGATTTCATCATTTTTGTCAACATTCAGTTGAAAGTTAATCCCTGACATTCCTGAACGGTATTTAGGACTCTCTCTGGGTGTCTGCTTTTTGTTTTAACTTGTCGTGTTATGTCACTCAGCTGAGGATGCCCGTGGCAACAAACGGCAGAGACTGATTTATTGTTTCCATTAAACTGGTTGCACAAGACGAGCTCCAGCACGTTTCTGTGCTGCCGTCTACAACGTGCTCGAATATCTAATCAGACACCCTCATTGGTTCATTCTCAGGGACTGCTGGAGAATATCTAAATTATGACTTTGGATAAGGACTTTGGATTTTGAAATATGGCATCACAGCTGCTTGCTTTGTGTTGGAGAACACGATGGACTTCATAGAGGTTCCCAAAATGCCTCAAAAACATTTTGAATCTGGACGATGATTCAGAAGGCCATCTGTTCTGATTTTTAAGGCATTACAAAAGTCAACCTAACTTCAAATTCTTTTTTATTTTGATAAGAAAAGATGCTCTGTTAGTGGTGGGTGTGGCATCCTTATGCGTAAACAGATTCTATAACGTGACAGTGACTGCGTCCAAGATCATGCATGTGTTTGGATGTCTCTAATTACAACCTACTATAAAAAAAATGTGCCTTGAATATCTCTTACACTCTCACAGGAGCTGCTAATTGGTGTGGGATGCCATTAAGGTCACACCAGCTCATCCCACAGAGGAGGAATGTGGTCAGTCAGGTGCCACGGTGCGCTGCCAGCCATCATCAGCAGCTCCGTTTGTACACGTTGATTTGTTGGGATGGAAAGCATTTTAAATACGTTGTCAATTAATGGAATGTAATAGAAATTAAGCGGGACAAAACAACACAATTAAGAACTCGTCACAGAGGTGGGGACGACTTCCAATATTAACACCCGTCTCTGACATAGTTAGTGGTTGTAAAATGTTCTATATTTAGATACAAAGATGAGGGACTGTGTAGTAACTTGCTAAATCCAGATGTGTCATTGGGCAAGACACTTAACCCCGAGTCACTCGCTGCTTTGTCCATTTGAAGGAAAGCGGGGGAAGAGTTCACCTCTCTGTGAAAGACTGGGCTGGAAAATAATGCAAAATGTTTTTCTTAATATGAAATTGTTAGACATCACGGCCTAGGCTCAGGAACGCCTCCAGAAGTCGTCATATGTGGACACAGTTTATCCCGATGTTCTCAAATGAAGTCGATGTCACGCCTATCGCTCCTTTATGAAGGACGGGCAGTTGACCACAGTCCGCCTGTGTTTTTCCAGTTGTTTCCATGTTAGTCTGCTCTGTTTGATGTCTGTCTCCAGGTCCCTGTGCCGGGTGTCCTTGGACCTCTCCTTCTTGTGCCTTGGAGGGTCCTCCTCAGGGCCTGCTTGGTGATGCTGCAGTGCATTGAGGAAACTGTCTAGAACCCAGATCCTGAAACGCTGCCCCCCTCTCTGAGCCTGGACTGAGGGGGAGTGGAAACCTCTCCTGATCTGAAAAGTCTGAGAAGTTGACTTCTGTTTGTAAATCCTGGATGCTGCGTTCTCTGGGTTAAAGAGAGACACATTGCAATCCATATACATCCTTATGTTGCTCTCCTCTATCAGTTTACACAGACAGCGTTAAATAGACTTCCCTCTGATGCTGGTATGGGTACCCCCCCCCCCCCCCGGGCTTCACTTTAAAACTCAGTAAAACTACTCAGTTTCTTCTGGGTGTAGATTAATGATGACCTTAGAAGTACTCTCCTGCTGCTTGTGTAAATGTCTTTGAAGGTAACATGTTGCAGATTTGCATATTGTTTCACTTCGGAGGAATGTGTTATGGATAACCCTGGCATTTACAACCTGTTAGTTACTCTGAAAACTTCCTCTGTGTTGCTTTAGCTGCACACAGGTGACTCTTTATAAAAGGTCAAACTGCAGGTGCTTGGATGGATACCAGAAGATCTTACATAATCCACAGAGTCAGGTGTAACAGTCAGGGAGTTTTAGGGTATTTTTTTCTGCCTTTATTTGAGAGGACAGGACAGTGGATAGAGTGGGAAACTGGGAGGTGAGAGAGAGTGGGGGAATGATTGTGGCAAAGGGTGAACGGTTGGTGTCGATCACTGGCCGCCCGCTTTGACGATTGTTGCCTCAGACATATGACACCCACGACCAGGACAACTGCTCGACCAACAGGTGCCCCTGAAGACACCAGTCTCCTCACATGGGGTGCACGCACCAACCACTAAGCCACTGGCGCCCCATTTCTTATTTCGTGTTTTAAAGTCACTTCATGGTTTAGCCCACTCTTATCCATCAGGACTCCTAATCCCCTACACCCCAGGATGATCACTCAGGTGAGAGGTCTCTCCTTGTGGGCCCTCAGGCTCAGAAGAAAATCAGGGGGCGGCTGCATATTTTCAGTTACAGGGGGCCCCTTCTTAAGAACAGACTGCCTCCCCAATTATATCTGCAAAGTAAAGTGACCATATGTTCCAAAGTAAGGAGGAAATAATTTACACTATCTGAGGAACCAAATCAAATCCGTCCCCCGGTTTGTAGAGGCAGTGAGCCACATAGTGACACAGTGAGGTGCTTCTGATGAGGTATTGGTGAACAGATTTCTGCAGCCTGTGTGTTCAGGAGAGCAGCTCTCTCGCTCTCCTGCAGCGCCACCTGCTGACCACATGACAGGGAGTATCTTCAGTACAGAGGCTTCTCAAGCAGGTGTGATTTTAATACTTTAAACCTGCTTAACTCATCCGGTTCCTGCTGGTTAATTTGTGCCTTCATAAAGAGGAGGAGAATGAAATAAATAAATTAAATAATTTTGTTTTAAATGATTTACCTTTAGTCAAGTTTTTATTTTGGTTGTTTTACCTTAACTGCATTTTTTGTATAATGATGTCTCTCTGTGCATGAAAAAATAAATGAAAGGATCAATCAGTCAGTAAGATGTTTAGTGAGTGAAATGATAAAGTGACCTTACAATATGATCAGACATTAAGGAAACATGTTATGTTGAAGTGCTGGCTTCTCTCACAACAATGCAGCAGCCAGTATGTCCTCCTTCTAACTTTAGATTCTGGTCCTGAATGCTCTGGATTTATTTGGACCAGAGAAGGTAGGCGGTTTTAAGGCACCACCACACGGCTGTTTTGGACGCCCCTCGGTTTGCCAGATATGAGACCAGTTATCAGGTCAAACCAACAGGTGTTGCAGCGATGGAAGCGGACAAGAGAACTGGTTCAGATAGAAGTGATTGTACCCGACCTGAAAAGCCTCTGCATGTTTCTAATAAGCTCCACGAGCAGAAACGTGCTCAAACTAGGATCAATATTGGAGATGCTTTTAAAAAATGGAGAGAGGTTAGAACACAGAAAGGTTAACAGACTGATGCAGAGCTGGATAAACACTGAAGCTTCAGTGTCTACCACATGGCAACCTGCGTGAGCATCGACTTTAGAGAGGAGGGGACGGGGGGAGACAGCTCTCTACAATGTTTAGAATTTAGACTGCAGTACCCATTGTAAACACTAGATGTCAGAGTTACAGATCACTTCTTTTTAAGTTCTGGCTTTTTGATCTTGCTTTGGAGTTATGTTTCTGCCTGAGTCTGGGTTTGGATCGCTGTTTTAAAGTTGTAGAAAATGGTTCAAATGTTCCTTTTTCTTTTACAAATATGTTGGGATGCTGTGAAACTGCACCTTCTCAGGGCATTAAAAAAGGTACTCTGAAGTTCCAGGTTCTGGAGGAAAATGTGAAAAAATTGCATTCACACATTGGAAGCACAAGTTTCCCATTTGTAAAATGTACATCAAACCGGTGAATATAACGGACGTGGACGTAGCAGCAAATAAGAGAAAATATGACCACAGTGAGGCGAAACACCAAGTGGATAAAGCTCGTTCTAAAACGAGGGTGAACCTTGTGTTGGCTTTTACCTGTGGACGTGGAGTTGGTCTGCTTCTTGTTGGACAGGCGGGTGACAAACACCGGCAGTTAGCTTCTGCTAGCGTGCGTTATCTTGCAGTGTAGGTACAAGCAGTAAACGTACACACTACTTCCTACAGTGAGTGTGAGCTTCTGGTGGCAATGAGCCCAGGAGGAGGGGCCCAGTTTGAATGTTGTGGTTACAAACTTTGACCAGATTTAGATCTGCATGTACCAGCATAGCTCATTTCATGTAGGCCTGTTTGTACATTGTATATTTTGCTCCCCCGGACTTTGATAAAACAACTGAGATTAGCTGTTGCTCCCTCAGTTGGTCTCATCTAATTGGAAGCTCCAGCTGAATGATGAATCACACCTGGCATTCACCTCTGTCTGCATCAGCTCTGTGAAACTCTCAGTGGCACTGATCGTAGTGAGAAGTGAAACGTTTGCTGCTGCGTTTATTCCCCTCTTTGCACCGGCAGCACATTTTGTTTGGACCGCTCGTGTTTTAAATAAAGAGACTATGGTTGCATTATTTCAGCCTGTGGATTTATTTTGTGGCTTTTCAGCTGAGTCAAATTGGAGTGAAGGTATCTCCTCTGCCATTTTTCAGTTTCTTCTTTACTAACCAAAATCTAAACCTCTGTAGCGTAATTAAATTATTAAGATGTTATATCTTTATTTAACCTCGGATTAAAAGAAGGGGGCACCACTTCCTGTTAAAGGAAGAAAATAACTTTAATGGTATAAGTTAATTAATTAATCAGTCAGTTTCATATCTTGAAAGAAGTAAGTTCTGGAAATGTTAAACAAGAAAACACACACTGAATTTTATGTGTAAAATTTAATATAAAAAGGGGTAAACAATAATGTATAGATGAAACAGATAAAGAATATGATTATTATGATCAGGATAATGCAATTATAATGTATGGTGACATTATATATTTAGTAATGAGATAAGACGTGGTATTGTTTGAATGACTTGATCAGAAAATGGTCAAAAAGAAAAAGTTGATGAAGGAATTTTGGGATTCTATTTGGATTTAAAGGAGGGCTCTGAATAGACACAACTCAAGACTCAATCTTCCAACACCCCTTGCCACCAGCAGTCTTACTGTGAGATGTGTTCAATTGAACTCCGCCGGCTGGTCCCGCGTTTCAGTCTCTGGCAAGCGGTTCTTTTAAGGCCCAGAGAGGTCCACGGGCCAGATTAGATGCCTTGACACCTGGGTCGGAGTGTGCAGCTGGGATGGAGATTGTACGTCGGTTCAGCCTTCGTCTCAGAAGCTCCAAGAGGATCCAACAGGAAAAGTATTAAAGAGTCTTTTGATACGTCTATTCCCAATTCAGATTAACCTGATGGCCATCTTGATGAATCCAAATTAAGGAATTGGCGTTCAAAATTGAAGAGCAACGACTTTGGAGAAGAAAGTTCAAAAACCTTGCTTAAGCCAGAAAGAATTGATGTTCCAAAAATTGTGCGTGAAAAAGAAAGTTCGGCAGAGACTCGTCTCTACGGCACAAACTTAAAAGAAGTGATTCGGACCGAAGTCCGAAGAGAAGAGAGCAAGAGCTGAAGCTCTAAACTTCAAGAAACCAAAACTAAAAAGAACCCAAGATCTGAGCTCAGCGTGAACTCTTATCAGTTGCGGGAGAAGGAGGGGGGCCTGCATGAGAAGGGTCACTCCCATTCTGACCGGAGGACAATTGTTTAAACTAAACCGTGTTTACTCAATAAGATTAAGAATAAGACTCTAAACATATATACGTCACCATACATTCATTTCAATATTATTTCTATCAGATCCACGTTGATGTACGTTCACGTCATATATTTAGACAAACATTTCTATCAGATTCATGTTGAGATGAAAATCACACCATCTGGGAACATCCTCAGTTAATCCCAGCCTGTAGGTGAACAAAAACATGTTATACAGTCAGCATTCTTAATAAGACATATTAATAAAGTAGGAGAAAAAAATGGTGTCTTTAAATAACACCTTCTATAGCTAATATCAAAGAGTATGCTTTATAACACGTCTAAATGTATAATTATGAAGGTTACGTATTCATGGATATTCTAACACTAGATGGCAATAGCGCTCCACGTCAAATTCCTATTAAACATAATATAACTCTTATTCCTATTCTGAAGATCAGATTTTGAGTTTAAAAAGATGATTATAATACATTCAATGTGACAATTACAAATATCTAGATGAAGAAAGACATAAATGTTCATTTGATGCAGAATTGAAAGCTGTGGTTTAATTCAGCTCTTCAGCAGTCCTTCAACAGATGGTCAATTTTACGACTTTGCAGAGACTGGTTTCGGTCACAGTTCATGTCTTTGGGTAGTCAATTGTATGCATGTCAATTTGTAGATAGCAGAGTGTTCTGTTTCCGCTCAGTTGTTTATTCCAGGTGTTGTAAAAGTTCATAATATCCTGTCTGAGAGGGAGACTTAAGTCATTGATCAGTTCCTTTGTTCCTTGGTAAAAGTAATGTTAATCCACAGTCCTGAGTCCTGCAGGAAGAGAGGTTGTAAAACGTGGCTGCTGATAGTGGCTACACCTCTATTAAAATGAAAAGTGGCGTGAACTCCCCTGAGAGAGGCTGTGGAGGAGGATATTTTACTGATGGTGTGGTTGTTGTTGTAATTCCCAGCAGTGACCTCTAGGTGTCATAGTTTTAGTTTTACCTGCATATATAGATGCAGTTATTACATTTAAACCTGGTTCATTTTGGTTATAAAGGTATCACTATTTTCAGCTGAAACATATGGGACATTATGTTAGTATATGTATTTATATTATATATTATCTCTAAAAGAAATATAAACACAGTCGACTCAGTGTGCAAGGCTTCTGTGTGCAATTGACATTGGTCAAAGTTTTTACAGGCTTACAACTGCTACAGATGATGGATTTTCTTTGTTCCTTTTTCAGAGCACATGAGTTATTAATTTCTGTCAGGACCTAAAGACAATTTCAACCAAAATCTTAAAAAGTGGATCTGGAGGAAATTACCAACCCTGTCTTTAGAAGTGAACAGCGGCTAAAATTACCCATTTCAACTTCTTTATAGGTCAGTATGTGAGCTTTAGCTTTGTGGCGTTAAACTGGACAACCTTTAAGAACACGCCCTTCTACAGACATGGATAAAGACACACACACACACACACACACACACACACACACACACACACACACACACACACACACACACACACACACACATACACACACACACACAGTGAAAGGGTGCTGAGGATGATAATACTCACATTATTGTTCACAGCTCAAATCTTATGTAACCTAAAGAGACGGACAAGAAAGTATTTATTTTGTTTCACACGGAGCGAAGAATTCGACCCAAAACCAAAGCATGCTGGGAAATAATTACCCAAATATATTTCTGAAACATGGTTAATCCTGTGACTATTTGTGACACCAACTATTCATGCATTTATGTGTAAGAGTTGATAATTGCACAGAGGAAACATTTGCACCCTCTGAGTTTCAAAGTGTGCATATTGAAGTGTCTTCCGTCTGCTCGTGCTGGAGGCGGAGAAAATATCTAATCCAGAAACTCTTTGCAAACCTGTTGACTGTGATACTCTGTGATTTCTGCAATGGACGTAGGACACAAATATTTGCAACACGTGATTAATGTCATGAAGTGATCGCAGCTTTTTCCTTTTGCTCTGTTCTGAGCTCTTCCTGCAGGAACAGCACACAATCCTGCTCTCCCAGTGCATACAAGGAAAGAGTAAAGCAGGTAGAGAGCAGGCATCAACGACAGCATCATGACATTAGTTAAGTCAGACACAGCGTAAAGGAAGAGCCGAAGTGGAGGAGGGTTGCAGAGGGAGCAGCAATAGGTAGACTAGAGTAGCTTAAATAAGGCCTGAGTGCAATTTTTGGATGCTTAGAAACTAATCGGCTGGCCATCAGCTGATTAGGGCTAATGTTGAGATCAGCTGATTAGGGCTAACGTTATGCTTTCTAAACAATGTTTCTTAAATTCTTTTGCACCCTTCATAATCACTACATCCACTAAAGGCCGCCACCAAACTGTAGACATAAATGTGTCATAATGAGCCGCTGGCAGAGTCGACCTATTGGGGCATATTTTCTGTAGAAAGGTGTGTACTGGCAGAAGTTAGAGGAGTGAGTTGACTTTAAACACGGCTCGATGACCAGTTGAGACTTGACTTCAGAGTGTGATTAGGAATCCAGGTTATCAGGGTTTATCTTCACGCCCTTTTTTATTCAGTTAAACGACCGTTTCATTATGTAACCGGACGATAAACAAAACCAAGCTCTGTTGTTAGGTTGTTGTGCTGATGAGGATGAAAACGATGATAGATGATGCCTTCAGGTGCAGTCAGAGGTAAAACACATAGAAAAGGCTGGTTTTAAAGTCACCACAGCAGGACCACAGAACAATCTATTTACTCTGAGAGATCATACTGAGTAAACGAGTTTATCACCTGGGAGTGCTGTTCAAACCATCCATCCATTATCTACAACGCTCTCCCTGTTTGGGGTCGCGGGGGCTGGATTCAATACCAGCTGTCATTGGATGAGAGGCGGGGTTACACCCTGGACTCCCAGAGACGCCCAGCCCATGATGGCTGACAAAATAGAATATGATCCAATTTTCTGAGCTGAAGTCATTTTGTAAGGTTGAGAAGTGCTTATGTGAAGAGGGAAATCAGTCCCTCTAGGATTTCGCAGACTTTTTCCGGGATTGTTGCGGCCTAAAATGCTTGATTTCACGGCAGCTTTTCAAGAAAATTGCAATGCAAGTTGCGATGTTTTTAGACGTTTTTTCGCAATTAAATTGCGGCAGCAAGCGAAAATTGTGACACTAGTTGAGACTTTTTATTATTAAACTATTTTCTTACACACACTTCGATGTGATTGAGTGATGCCTATATTTTTAACCTGAGCAGAGCCATTAGCTTTGGGAAGTTACATATTCCTCTGCCTCACTCAGTGATGTCTCTCTCTCACACACACACACAAACACACACATGCAATCAGACAAGCTCTATCCATTCTTATTTATTTAACTCGCCTTGCTTCTTTCAGCACTTGCGTCTATGTTCCACCACAATGTTGCAATGTTCCCATCTGACAGTACTCACTCTTGTTGCCCTGCTAAGCGTTGGATGCATTGTTACCGTGGAAACCAAAGTTTGTCCATGAAAGTCAACATAGAAAGATGAAGAGGAATGATTTAGGGTTGACCCCACATGACCCTTCTCATGAGATGAGTCCTTTGAGTATTTGATTAACAGTTCTAAGAGGACATCTTAAGTTAACTCTGTCTTTCCAAAAATAAATGTGTCTCTTTGTTTGGTAAACTTTTGAGATGTGTTGGTAGGTAGATAGTGCACAACTAAGCTGGACTCATCCATTTTGATTTGATGAAGGATAAGAGTTATTCACAATAAGGCGTGTAGCTGACCTGATTGACAGGTGGGCGTCGGTGTAACGGTTTGTCAGGAGGCTTAAAACCTGCCTCAGCTCCAGCTCTCAGCCAGTCGTTAGGTTGACTGAAAGTTAGGCTGAGACAGCATTTCCAGCATGGAGACCGCCATCCATGGGACTCCAGCGCCCCCTGCAGGAACAGGCAGGTGATGCCACACAGGCTTTGACCATTAAGATATACAGTCTATGGTTGCGACTGATCTGCTTCACTCTCTTATGATTGTGCACATGTGTTCTTGTATTGATGTGCTCATTTTGACAAAACCTGCAAGTTGAATAAAAATGTGTTTGTCGGCTAAACTTCTTCAAAAGAACATTCTGTTAACAACTCTGAAGAACCAGTTTGGGTTAAATCAATCAATCCTGTTTGGTGTTTTTTCGACACTTTGTATCAGCACTTCCTCTGATAGTCTGCTATGTGTAAGGACTCCATCACTGATGTGATAACTGAAAAGAATGATCATTGTTAGTGACCTTTGCCCTCTGAGACTCTGACCCTAAGTTTCTGGCAGGTAGAGAAAAACATTGTGCTGTCATGGTTACAGAGAAGTCACAAAGTGCTGTCCCATTCCTATTTAACCATTTTGAGCCTTGCAGCCTCATGCACTCAATCACTTTCCAGGTGACGTCAATTAAATCCGTCAGGGCTCAGGGATTAGGGATTAGGGTTTAGGGCTCAGGGTTTAGGGAGGACACCGAGATTCAGCCTAAGACTCTGTGGTCGTCGACTTCAGACCAGCTGATTACATACAGAGCCAACACACAGTTAGAGGAACGTGTTCATTTAAATAAGTAAGAGCAGAGTTACCTGTAATCCTCAATGTGCAAAGAAAATTGAACTTTGACACATTTCATATTTAATCTTCTGTGACTGTAGAGGTTTTAACTTGTATTGCACTTTTTGATTGCCTTGTTGCTGATGACTTCAGACAGATTTTGATGAATGGTTCATTTTGTGATTCCTTTATTTATGTAAATTGTTGTAAGACTGAAACCCTGTAATTGTGCTGCTGCCTGTGTTTGCCAGAGGTGTAAAGAGTACTAATATATTCTACTCAAGTAAAAGTACTGTTACTTTGATAAAATTTTACTTAAGTACAAGTAAAAGTACCAGTTTAATAATGTACTCAAAGTAAAAGTAAAAAGTAACTTGTTTAAAATGTACTTTAAGTAAAAGTTACTTCGTTACTTTTTTTAACAATGCATCTCTCGTGTGTCATGAAAAAAGGACGAGAGGATATTAATCTCAAAGTTTTTTTAATTAAAGGCCAATCTTTACAAAGATTTATCTTTTCAGATAAACATTTTCTTTTCTACCCCATTGACAAAAACAAAATATACATAATGATGAATAAATAATCAAGGATTATATGTTCAAGTAATCAGATGTTTTATGAACTGAAATGTTTAAAGGCTTTATATGCGATTTTTCCATCCAGCAGATGTCGCCCTTGAGCACCAGCATGAAACCAAAACAACTCGCGCTGCATTGTTGTGTTAGCATGCTAATGCTAGCGATCTTTATTATGCTCGTATCTTCACACTGCATGAAAATTTACCCAAAATGAGCGTGATCTAGGAACACAGTTAAGCAGTGAGTACAGTATGTTATTCTTCTTTTCTCTAGTCCCTCAATTAAATTACTTTTATACTTGAGAGGAGGAGTCAGCCGCCGTCCGGGTGATGTAAACAAACTGAAGATAGGACTCAGAAAGCATCACAGACAGTGGGACTCGGGTGTTACACCCATTGTAGACAGTCATGACTCAGAGTTATTTTCAGAGGATATACTTGATTTCTATTTAAGTGTGAAAAATCGCATATTAAGCCTTTAAACTATTTAAGAAAATACTAAAAGGATCTTTGTCTCAATCATAAACAGTGTAAAGAGTATTTTAGTGTTTTTAGTTTTATTATTCTGAGGCTGGTTAGTCTCCAAGACAGCCTCAAAGGCTGACTTAGCTGCAACTAAACCTGAGATGAAAGATAATCCATTTATTGTTTTAAAATGAGCCTTTATGAGATTATATTAGATGTTTTAGTCTCTGTTTGTTTACCTCTTAGCAGGCTACTGAATAGTGTTGTGTAGTTCGTGAATGATTCGTTCAAAACGAACAAATCATCTGGGTGAACGAACTGAACTGAATCACTTACTGAAAAGAGTCGTTCATTTCTCAACTTCAGTTGCGCTCTCCTCTCTCCCGTCTCGTGTCTCTCTCTCTAGACCGTAAGAGTCACTCAATCACGTTCACTGAACGAACTGAGAGGAAGAGCATATCTCTCGTTCACTGAACGAACTGAGAGGAAGAGCGGATCTCTCGTTCACTGAACGAACTGAACGTACTGAACAGAACGGTCGGGGAAAATAAATGTGATTGTTTTAGCAGCTTTCAGTTTGCAAACTGTAACTTTATCCAACTAAATTCTCAGCTCATTGGTTTTTTATTCACCACCGACTGTTCTCAGTACGATCGCAAGCAGAACTAAACGTTCGGCCGTGTTTCAGCTTATTAAATTCTGATTCACAGACAGAGCTGCGGAGAAGTACAGAACGATTCGCTGAACGAATCTTTACTGAACTGATTCTACTGATTCAGTACACTGAAAAGAACTGCTTTTCCCATCACTACTACTGAAGCTTCTAACTGAATCTGTTTGGTTTGAAGTATTTTAAGTTGCAGCAGCTTATAACACCCAACTTCCTCATACGTCTGCTTCAAAATAAAAGCACATCACAGAGATGACAATTAGGGACTTTTATTGTGAAGAACTTTCCGGAAGTAAATGTGTTTATCGCTCTGAGCTGCAGCGGCGATTATAGTCGCGAACGCTGTAGTGAGAAAAAGCATCCTCAGCCACTTCTTTGCCCGAGAGTAAGAACCACAGCCAACTTATTTTAATCATCTTAATCATCAGTCTATAAACACCTTCAGCAGGTAGACCCACAGTAGAGGAGGTGTTTATCCGTGCTGCACTAGCTGAAGTGCAGAAGTGAAGAAAAGGGTCTCTGTCTCTCTCTCATAGCAGGCTTTTTTTTTTACTCAGTAACGGATGTGATTTAAAATGTAGCTAATTACAATACTTAACAGAAAACCTACTTAAGTGTAAGTAAAAGTACAGATTTTAAAAACGACTTAAAAAGTAGTAAGTAAAGCAAAAAACTACTCAATTACAGTAACGCGAGTAAATGTAATTCGTTACTTTACACCTCTGGTCTTTGCCAGGACACTCTTGTAAAAGAGATTTTTAATCTCAATGAGACTTTTTCCTGGTTGAATCAAGGTTAAAAAAAACCAATGGTTGACGGTTTGATCTTCTTTTTTCTCTTTGTCGTGATGCTGCTGATATCGTGTGTGAACTTTGAGTCGCCTTGTTGCTGAGATGTGCTGCAGAAATGAACTCACCCTACAGCATACACACAGACACAGGACAGAGACCAGATTATAATGGTCCCCCCCCCCCCCCGCCCCCTCAGGCCCTGATCATACATTAATGAGTAAATAAATAAAGCTTGATTCATTTACCGATCTGTTTGTTCAGCAGATTCATTTCAGAGTCAACAGCAGGCTCTGATGTTGGAGGATGGCGAGCAGAAACCCGACACATTAAAACAAGACAAAGAGAGTTCAAGATGTTTCTCTGTCTGCCTTCAAGCTGCACCTGCTGTATCACATCCAAAATGAATCCATGAATACTCCCGATTATCAGCCAGTCTTAAGATAATAAGACCACTCCCCTGATTTGCATAAAGGCCACAGAGTTCTCACAGTGAACCCGCTTGATTCCAGACTGCTAACTCACAGCTGGATTAAAAACTCTGGTGTACTAGTTCTCACAGCAGAGACGGACACTTATCGAAGCTCGGCTCAGCACAAAAGAAGGCGGGGTACACCCGTGGGTTTAGGAGGCTCCTGTTAACAATACTCCATTGAGCGTGTCACACCGTCAGCTGCATGGGTCGCAGGGCAGCTCCCCCCGAGCACGCAGGGCGGAGGTTTTACTGTCGCTCTTCCTGGACAATCATACAGAGGCACAGTAATTCAAATTACAGGAATAATCAATCCATGTTTCTGTTTTAGTAATGCTGGGGAGTTTTTTTTAAATGATGCACTCGTGCAAAAAGAACTCATGTGTCACATTCCTTTGGAAAACAAAGTGTAGGGCCCGCGTGCGGAAAACATAATTCTCATATTTAATCAAACAAAGGCAGATGAAGGTTTACGTCTCAGTTCCAAACAAAGTCCTCCACAGTCCAATAAAACTCCTCCAGGAAAACAAAGAGCCACAAGGAAGCAGATTAGGGTAGGAAGTTTCTGGGAATGACATATGAAAATAAGAAGAAAGTTACACCGAGGCTAAATACACACGGGTGAGACTAACGACCCCGGGTGAGACTAACACCCGGGTGAGACTAACACCCGGGTGAGACTAACGACCCAGGTGAAGACTGTCAGGGTGATCAACGTGGCGGGAAAACAGACAAAAGGAGGAAGTAAGAAATGGCCCCTTTCTGAGAAGTCACAGTTCAGTATGCAGAGCAGACTGTTCAGTAGTCTGAACCCTCGTGGTCATTCAGGGGGCGTTTTTCGGGTCCACCTCAGCAGATTGAACATTTCAAGATGGATGCTAACTTCAGGGTTTTGTGCAGTATGGTTTGGACGCATCATATCAGGAAATGGGTTGTACTTGTACCCACAATGCAGTGCGAAATTAAACGTAAAACGTCACTTCACATGCGTATCCAATGGTTGCGGCCGGTTCGGGTTAACGCGCCTCTCATACGTTGTTTCCATGTAATGTGAAGTTTGTATTATTTACTGAGCCAGCGTGCAGATCACATCTGAGCTGGAGTGTCGATAACACGAGGCGGGCTAATGACACCACTTCCACACTGAATGAATCAGAAGAAGTAGGAACAACTGAACAGTAGGTCCTAACAGGATCCAGACCGGAGAGAAGGGACCGTCTACTGTCAGTGTGGTGGCACTTTGTAACAGAAGCACCCAAGATAAGAAACACCTGGGACAAGAACTCCAAAATAAAACAGGAAGCACTAAAGACACCCAAGGAATGTATCAATAACAAAACACTCTGTTTTTTAAACTTGTGTTGCTGAATGCGATGAAGACGACTGCAGACAGAGCAATAACAGTGAAAGAATAAAAGAGGGTTACATAAAGTCAAAGGGTGGAGATCAATATCCAGTCTCATATTGAACATGAAACTTTGACAGTTTTGCCTCGGGCATGTACTCAAACACAGAGTGTGACTGCAGGTTACTGTCACAGAAACCAGCTCTCCTAAAGCCCTTTTTACTGTGATCTTAATCCCGTGCGAACCTGCCATGTCCGTAATTTGTAAAGTAAAAATATTAGTCCCGTGCAAATCAACATCACGTGATTTGTGGTCGTTTTTTTTTTTTTTTTTAAGGTTTTTTTTTTTTTCTGCGCCTTTTTCCCGGTTGAGAATTATGGAGGCTGCATTGGCAATTATAAATGAAAGTTTTGACAGCTTTTTGGGTGCAAATTCAGGAGGCTCATCAGCATGGAGACCCGTTCATAGAAAGAGCGAGCTCAAATCCATCAGAAGAGCAAAATCTCCAAAGATGATTAGATGGATTACATGCATGACAGCATGCGGGGAGGAACATTTTTATATCCTTCAACAGGCTTTCAGAGCCTTGATATCATATCTGGGGGATAATGTCTGTAAATTTGAGTTAAAACAAAGACTTCGCTTATCCCACATGAAACACAGACGTGGTGGGGTCATTTCTAAATCACATGAGGTCCCCAGGTAATACTAGTCATACAAGACACTCATAAAAGAACCTTCAGTGAGGGCTCTATTTTTAATCCTGGGCCCTTCAGTTCTGATTGTGTCATTTGGTGGTTATTACATTTCAGCTCCCACAAAAAAAACAAAAACTTGTCGAGTGGCTCTTAGTTAGTTTCAGAGTTAGAGACTCTGGTAGCTTAGCAACAGCAACAATAGCCCAGCAGAGCTCGCTGCTCCGCTCTGATGGTGAAACTCTGAGGTGTGACCATGTGAGATTCTCCGTGTGCAGAGTCACAGATCCTCTCCTTCAATCTGCACGCAGTACCTGCAGCATGCTGTTTACTCCAGGAAGTCGTCATGTAAATTCCAATATTTAGGATTTAGTAAACGGTAACAAGCCCCCTGTTTTGAGTCTGTCAGCACGAGTTTACAGCTAACATATTTAAAATGAGAACAGGCCGACGTGTCTGTCTGCAAAGCCTTTGGTCCCGTGATGGATGTGTAACTCAGCAGCTGGTAGCGACAACGCCACTCTAGAGATTTAACCCAGAGAACATCCCAAAGATACACCAGTACGTTACAAACTTTGTCAGCTGCACGTCAAACACTCTGTCAACACTGGCCAGAAAAGGCCGGGACTTTGAGTTTGTACTCTTTTGTCAGCAGTTTATCTTTACAGAAAGATAATCTCTCAGTGTCCTCATGTGAAGTCAGACGTTACCCTCGTCTGAACGACGTGCTGAACAACAAAGGACACACTTATACTCTACAAACAGACGGAGCTGCAGGTGCAGACGGACAGATTATGTGTTCATAAACTCCGGATAAAGGCAGAGACAAACATTCAGCTGTTTGTGTTCACACATGCAACAAAATAGGTAGGTGGTTTTAAGACACCCCCACACGGCCGTTTTGGACGCCCCTCGGTTTGCCAGATATGAGACCAGTTATCAGGTCAAACCAACAGGTGTTGCAGCGATGGAAGCGGGCAAGAGAACTGGTTCAGATAGAAGTGATTGTACCCGACCTAAAAAGCCTCTGCATGTTTCTAATAAGCTCCACGAGCAGAAACGTGCTCAAACTAGGATCAATATTGGAGATGCTTTTGAAAAATGGAGAGAGGTTAGAACACAGAAAGGTTTACAGACCGATGCAGAGCTGGATAAACACTGAAGCTTCAGTGTCCACCACATGGCAACCTGCATGAGCATCAACTCTAGAGAGGAGGGGGCGGGGGGAGACAGCTCTCTACAATGTTTAGAATTTGGACTGCATGGCTAACCCTTGCAGAGTTTTTTTCCACTTGAATGAATTGAAAAGCGGAATATGGCAAACTATGTGAACCTGTTGTTACCAACTCTGATCTTATCTCTTTGATCTCTGGTTCTCACTCATCCCGGCCCTCCTGCGGTATTTAGGACAAACCTTAAAAAACAAGTTCACAGTTTGTTTTTCAGTTAGTTTCGTCTGGCAATCGTCAACAGAAATTTGTTGGGACATGCATTAGAATTATTGTGCAACGGCTTGACAAGAGCTCGAAGAGTGACAAGAGTTTACAGTCTGACTAACTCTAGATGTGAGAAGGATGTATAGTTAAGGGACATATTCAGTGCAGTTGTCTTTGCTTCTTTTGCATGCAGTCATCTGTTTCTCGATAAAAATAAATAGCCAAATCGGTGTCGGATGACTTCTGATGGGATGAATATGATGCCAAGCCAATCTTTAAGAGGATGACTCCTTAAATATTGAGATTGAGCATGCGCAGCAGCTTCTCCCACAACAGATGAGGTTCTCCATTATCAGGAATTAATGTCCGACGTGGAGTCCTTAATCCCTGATTATGGACCCCTCGACGGGCATTATCTTGTTTATACTATGGTCACTTGCCAACGAATTTCACCAGTTTTGCTGTCAAATATCGTTAAACTTGTTCCCCTGGCAACACCTGAGGGTTTGACTAATGGCCGAAACAGTCATTACATTCCCATATGCAATGCAAACCTTGTTCACGACTTCAGTAAGTAGGACGGGCCATAGATACAATTTAGCAACGGGAGATAAATGAGTTCTCTCTGCTGATTGAACCCTTCAGCTCAGCTGTTAGCATGAATGCTAATGTTATGCTAGCAGGATTCAAACTCAATAACATTGCGTATGGTGGACAAACAGGAAATCTTATCGACCATGAATGACAATGAAAAATTTTCACCAAGAAAATGATGATGATTTGTTCTATCGGGCGCAGCCTGCGGGCTGAACAGTGAGACGGTCGCTTGATATCAGTCAGATCAGGACAGATGATGGAAAGTGAAAAAGGCTGTAGTGGCTTGTAAACGCACATCTCTCACTAACCTTTTTCAAATCAAACTTAGGGCTTTCTCACCTTTTCATGCGATAACCATCACTGAACATCGGACAGCTTAGTCAGCGGACACTTAACCACTTTACATGGGATTGTCCTGATGCCTGCCAAGCAGCGCCTCTTGATGCAACATCTCCTTGAGGGCAATGAACTTTGTGCCATGATTCGTTCTTATTTAGTTTGTATTTTGTTTATTTCAAAGTTTAGGTTTCCTTGTGTTTTTTTTATCCTAGTGTTGCTTGTTTCCCTTGTGTGTTTTTGTCTTAATGTTTCATAGTTTAGTGTTTCCTGTTGTATTTGGTCATTTCTTCTCCCAGTGTTCTACGTTATAGTGTGTATTGTTTACGTTGAGTTCTCTGTGTCTTCACTGTTTCATGATTTATTTTGTTTTGTCCTCAGTGTTTCTTGTCTTGTGTTCTCTCCCTGCCTCTGTGTGTTTCCCTCCAGTCTTGATTGCCCTTATTGTCCTCACCTGTGTCTTGTTGGTCTCACCTGTGTTTGATTACCCCTGTCTATTTAGTCTCAGTGTGCCTTCCCTCTTGTTGTCAGATTATTGTTGTTGGTGTTGAATGTTGCATGTCAGTCTTCCTTGTTGTTTCCTGGTTGCTCTCTCTTTTTACCCTTGGTTGAACCTTTTTGGATATCAATCTAGTTAGTTTTGTTTTAAAATAAATATTTTCAGTTTATTCTGCACTTGGGTCCACCTCCTTGTTTTCCCACAACTGTGACACTTTGACCTTTTAGACAATTTAGAAACTTGATTTTAAACCTCCCAACCTCTGATTGTAGCTGTGTTACATAAGTGAGTTTTATTTATTGCATTTACTTTTGAGCTCTCTTCATTATCATAAGCCTGGTACACACTACACAATTTTTAAAATCTTAAAAGATTTTGATAACGTGAGAGACCCCACACATGACAACAATCCTGACCGATTAACAGTTCAGATCTCATAGTGTGTGGTGTGCAACGAGACGATCAACTCAGCACACCACACACTAACTGATTAATTCGCCGACATCCAGAGTCTCGACTATCACAAAGTGTAATCTCACACGATTTAAGAGTAAACAAACATGAGGGGCAAGCTAAATGTGGCTAGCTGTTAGCTGGTACATCCATTACGGTTAAACATTTTGGTCAAACTCCTTTCCTTGTCAGTTGGATTATGGTTTGTTTTACAGGACACATTGTATATAACTCAGGTTGTTGCCACAAATCAACAAGTTGGTCCTGAATTCATGACATCCATTTAACTTTATGCTTCACGATTGCTGTTGTCGCCATGGTAATTTTTGTTGTGCTTCCTGCTTCAGTTAGCTTGCTTCCTTATTGGCTATTGTTCCGTTCCACGTGACAATTCATAGAGTCCGTGCTCGGCCGTCCTCGGTGTTCTCATTAACACACCTCGTACCACAGGAGAATCTGGCAAGATAATCTTTGGAACATCAGATAGTTGGGCCTTTGCTGACTTTGGTCGGAAGGGGGGAATCGGGCCCAAAATTGGCCTGATTATCTTGTAGTGTGTACCCCGCTTTAGTCACTTTGAGACTTTTTCTTAAACTCTCATATTGACTTTTTCATTTGAATTGTCTTAGCTTCTTAGTTTGTCGATTTTAGTGGCCTTGTATTCGTCTGTCTTCTGGTTTATTAAATTATTTTGAATGGTGAACATTTGAACCAACGTCAAGTGTGAAAAAAAATCATGACTCAACCAGTTTCTTTACACATTCAATATATTTAGATAAAGTATGATTCACTGTTAGGCTTTTGCCACACCTTACTGAGAGAAAAAAAATGATTCACCAAGTCATTTACGTCTTTGTTCTCGACCTGATGTCACATTTCCCGCTCTGTGAGGATATAAAAGCAGCTGCTGTTCAATGGATTGAATGAACGAGCAAACCGCAAAGGATACAGAGCAGGTGGAATCAGAGAGCGTCACCACTTCAGTGCAGAGAAGACGAGTCAGCAGCCGACCAAATCTGTAAGTCATTTAAAGGACGAATATTTCTCCAATTTCATTTCATGCACCAGTCTTTCTTCTCCTGAAATCACAATAAAGTTAATGGTGTTCTCTGTGCCAAACGTTACATACATTTCTGTTCAAACCTTTAACTGTGTCATGCCTCTGAGGGAGAATATAATTTCTTATATAAACAACCTTTCAGTATAGATTAATGGAGATATTTATGGGACCACAGAGATACAAACTATGACAAGAAACAACAAAGTGATAGATATCATTCATTCTGAAAGCATGATTATGTTTGACATCATCACATTACAGTATTCACACTATTCAAAAACTTTAAAAACAGATGTATCTTTTGCATACAATACATTTAAGATACAAATACATTTATCGAGTCAATCTAACAAAATGAATTGTTTTTATTTTGTAGAAGAGCAAAGAACCTCCTCCACCATGATGATGAGAATCTGTATCTTCTTTCTTCTGTTAGCTGGTGAGTTTCAAAAAGTTATTAAAAAATATGATGAATGATGTTTCTTTCAAATGCAGACAAGTTAGAATGTTAAATTGACTTTAAACTACAATGCCCAACAGCTTCAAGCAACGGACAGGCAACAACAACAGCTGCTGCAACAACAACCACAGCTGCTCCAACCACAACCACAGCTGTTGCAACAATGACCACAGCTGCTCCAACAACAACCACAGCTGCAGAAACAACAACCACAGCTGCTCCAACAACGACCACAGCTGCAGAAACAACAACCACAGCTGCTCCAACCACAACAACAGCTGCTGCAACAATGACCACAGCTGCAAAAACAACAACCACAGCTGCTCCAACCACAACAACAGCTGCTGCAACAATGACCACAGCTGCTCCAACAACAACCACAGCTGCCCCAACAACGACCACAGCTGCAGAAACAACAACCACAGCTGCCCCAACAACGACCACAGCTGCAGCAACAACAACCACAGCTGCCCCAACAACAACCACAGCTGCACCAACCACAACCACAGCTGCCCCAACAACAACCGCTCCAACAACAACCACAGCTGCCCCAACAACAACCACAGCTGCCCCAACAACAACCACAACTGCCCCAACAACAACCACAGCTGCCCCAACAACGACCACAGCTGCAGAAACAACAACCACAGCTGTTGCAACAATGACCACAGCTGCTCCAACAACAACCACAGCTGCTCCAACCACAACCACAGCTGTTGCAACAATGACCACAGCTGCTCCAACAACAACCACAGCTGCAGAAACAACAACCACAGCTGCTCCAACAACGACCACAGCTGCAGAAACAACAACCACAGCTGCTCCAACCACAACAACAGCTGCTGCAACAATGACCACAGCTGCAAAAACAACAACCACAGCTGCTCCAACCACAACAACAGCTGCTGCAACAATGACCACAGCTGCTCCAACAACAACCACAGCTGCCCCAACAACGACCACAGCTGCAGAAACAACAACCACAGCTGCCCCAACAACGACCACAGCTGCAGCAACAACAACCACAGCTGCCCCAACAACAACCGCTCCAACAACAACCACAGCTGCCCCAACAACAACCACAGCTGCACCAACCACAACCACAGCTGCCCCAACAACAACCGCTCCAACAACAACCACAGCTGCCCCAACAACAACCACAGCTGCCCCAACAACAACCACAACTGCCCCAACAACAACCACAGCTGCCCCAACAACGACCACAGCTGCAGAAACAACAACCACAGCTGTTGCAACAATGACCACAGCTGCTCCAACCACAACCACAGCTGTTGCAACAATGACCACAGCTGCTCCAACAACAACCACAGCTGCCCCAACAACAACCACAGCTTCCCCAACAACGACCACAGCTGCACCAACCACAACCACAGCTGCCCCAACAACAACCACAGCTGCCCCAACAACAACCACAACTGCCCCAACAACAACCACAGCTGCCCCAACAACGACCACAGCTGCAGAAACAACAACCACAGCTGCTGCAACAATGACCACAGCTGCTCCAACCACAACCACAGCTGCTCCAACCACAACCACAGCTGCCCCAACAACAACCACAACTGCCCCAACAACGACCACAGCTGCAGAAACAACAACCACAGCTGCCCCAACAACGACCACAGCTGCTCCAACCACAACCACAGCTGTTGCAACAATGACCACAGCTGCTCCAACAACAACCACAGCTTCCCCAACAACGACCACAGCTGCAGAAACAACAACCACAGCTGCTGCAACAATGACCACAGCTGCTCCAACCACAACCACAGCTGCTCCAACCACAACCACAGCTGCCCCAACAACAACCACAGCTGCCCCAACAACGACCACAGCTGCAGAAACAACAACCACAGCTGCCCCAACAACGACCACAGCTGCAGCAACAACAACCACAGCTGCCCCAACCACAACCACAGCTGCCCCAACAACAACCACAGCTGCCCCAACAACAACCACAGCTGCACCAACCACAACCACAGCTGCCCCAACAACAACCGCTCCAACAACAACCACAGCTGCCCCAACAACAACCACAGCTGCCCCAACCACAACCACAGCTGCCCCAACAACAACCGCTCCAACAACAACCACAGCTGCCCCAACAACAACCACAGCTGCCCCAACAACAACCACAACTGCCCCAACAACAACCACAGCTGCAGAAACAACAACCACAGCTGCCCCAACCACAACCACAGCTGCCCCAACAACAACCACAGCTGCCCCAACAACAACCACAACTGCTCCAACAACAACCACAGCTGCACCAACAACAACCACAGCTGCCCCAACAACAACCACAGCTGCAGCAACAACAACCACAGCTGCCCCAACCACGACCACAGCTGCCCCAACAACAATCACAGCTACCCCAACAACGACCACAGCTGCCCCAACAACAACCACAGCTGCAGCAACAACAACCACAGCTGCCCCAACCACGACCACAGCTGCCCCAACAACAACCACAGCTGCCCCAACAACAACAACAGCTGCAGCAACAACGACCACAGCTGCAGCAACAACAACCACAGCTGCCCCAACCACGACCACAGCTGCCCCAACAACAACCACAGCTGCCCCAACCACGACCACAGCTGCCCCAACCACGACCACAGCTGCCCCAACCACGACCACAGCTGCCCCAACAACAACAACCACAGCTGCTGCAGCAACAACAACCACAGCTGCACCAACCACGACCACAGCTGCCCCAACAACAACCACAACTGCCCCAACAACAACCACAGCTGCAGAAACAACAACCACAGCTGCCCCAACCACAACCACAGCTGCCCCAACAACAACCACAGCTGCCCCAACAACAACCACAACTGCTCCAACAACAACCACAGCTGCACCAACAACAACCACAGCTGCACCAACAACAACCACAGCTGCCCCAACAACAACCACAGCTGCAGCAACAACAACCACAGCTGCCCCAACCACGACCACAGCTGCAGCAACAACAACCACAGCTGCCCCAACCACGACCACAGCTGCCCCAACAACAACCACAGCTGCCCCAACAACAACCGCAGCTGCAGCAACAACAACCACAGCTGCAGCAACAACAACCACAGCTGCCCCAACCACGACTACAGCTGCCCCAACAACAACCACAGCTGCAACAACAACCACAGCTGCTCCAACAACAACCACAGCTGCCCCAACAACAACCACAGCTGCAGCAACAACAACCGCAGCTGCACCAACAACAACCACAGCTGCAGCAACAACAACCACAGCTGCCCCAACCACAACCACAGCTGCAGCAACAACAACCGCAGCTGCACCAACAACAACCACAGCTGCAGCAACAACAACCACAGCTGCCCCAACCACAACCACAGCTGCAGCAACAACAACCGCAGCTGCACCAACCACAACCACAGCTGCAGCAACAACAACCGCAGCTGCCCCAACAACAACCACAGCTGCAGCAACAACAACCGCAGCTGCACCAACAACAACCACAGCTGCAGCAACAACAACCACAGCTGCTCCAACAACGACCACAGCTGCCCCAACAACAACCACAGCTGCAGCAACAACCACAGCTGCCCAAGGTGCAACCACAGTTGCTTCAGGAGCCACCAACAATGTGGCTGGAGCAACCACAGCAGCTGGAGCAACAAATAACGCCCAAGGTGCAACCACAGTCGCTGGAGCAACAAATAACGGCCAAGGTGCAACCACAGTTGCTTCAGGAGCAACCAACAATGTGGCTGGAGCAACCACAGCAGCTGGAGCAACAAATAACGCCCAAGGTGCAACCACAGGTTCTTCAGGAATAATCAATAATGCTGCCGGAACAGCAGGTGCACCAGAAGCAACAACAACTGCTGCCTCCTCTGCAGTCATCAACCAAAGAAGTTTCCTTTTAGTCATAGCAGCTCTTACAGCAATTCTTTGGAATTAAGAACTGGACTGAAACAAAGGACTAAACAAACCCAAAGTTTTGACAGAAAGATTTGTATTCATTGATCATCCTGATGAAACCAAAGAATGTTATGTATTTATATTATTTATAATGTGTAATAATAATCCTTGTGATTTTACTTCATGTGTGTGTGTTGTGTCTTCAAACAGTGAAAAATAATACCACAACATTTCTTATATTATGTCCTGATTAAGTTTACTGACAAACTTGTTTCACAAACCTGATAACTCTGACACTGAACTTCATGAGCCATTGACGGGATGGAGCTGTGCAACATGAGCTGCATTGTTTGCGATGCTTTATTATTATCTCAATGACTACGTTACACAATGATGACGTCGGCAGGTGAAACAATGTGCAGCACACTGTAGTGATTGCTTGGATGCCTACTTTAGGTAAATGCATTTTTAAGCCATATATTGTATTAAAATATTAAAGTGTGAAGATATAACTTTTCATTTTGTGTGTTTTTGTCATATTTGAGATTCATACTCAGATTTGGATCTCAATGACCTCCTAAAGAATAAGGGCACAAATAAATCCATCCTGAAGTGTAAAAAAGTTACTCATATAAAAGAGTTCAGAGACATTTAAATTAATTCTGTACTGGTAGAAAAGTAAAACCTGCAATTTGGATTTGATCATGTTTAAGGCAGTCAGGGTTCTCAACTGTCTCTCATCAGGACCCAGTGACCCCTCCTAAATGTCCTGAACTACATTTCTCAAAACGTTGCAGTTTGGAGTGAAGTGACGAACATAACAGTACATCACATCACAAAACATGACTGTACAACTTTCTGAAAGTAGTCAACAGGTTTGATTTTGTAAGTGTCAGGATTTCTTCTCGTTATTTTGTTTTTCAGTTTGTAGAATTCCTTTTCCTGTTTTATTTTGTCTCTTTCTTCCTTCGAGTTGCTTGTTTCCCTTGTGTGTATCTTTTATTACTTTATTTACCTTGTTTAGTCTTTAGTGTTTTCTGTTTTCTTTATTTTTTTTATTTAGCACACATAAGAATACATCAAATAGGATTAACAAAAAAATATAAAAGGTGTGTCAGGAGGTCAAGAAGCCAAAAGGCTTATACAAGCGACCTCACATCTTAAAACAACTAAGCAAATAGAATTACACAATTTCAGAACAAAATTAAATATACACACATACACGTATTCATACACACACATATACAATAAAAAGACTGAAAATTTAACTCGCTATCAGCTAATCAATGAAACAGGCATTCATCTGTTGAAAAGGTAGAGTGAAGGAGTGAGTTGATGGAAAAAAATATATATATTTATATACTATATGCAAAAGTTAGACCTTGTGGATTAAATGTAAAGACAGTTTCTTTGTAAAGATCTCTGTAGACGATGAGCTGTTAACGTGTCTTTTAGAATACTATATTTGTACCCCATGATATCTGAGGAAAAATATTGGTTTGGTTTTATAAAAAGGAAGATGACAATGATTAAGCTGTCTGGTAGAATATGAATGAATCTGAGAATTCAACTGAAAAAAAATGATGATGGTGAAGAAAAAGGTACGAACATACATCTGTATATAAACACACATATCTGATGTATATTGATGTCATAAACTGAAAGAATGTTTAGTTCTTTGAAGAGGTGAGCAGATGCAACATATAAAGTTTAAGAAGGTGAGAGGGGTAAGTGTTTGCCAAGACAATGTTACCATAAATCAAATACGGATAAATCACAGAGTATTATAAGGTTAACATACAAGATAAATTTAAGTTTTTTCGGGAGTATAGTACGCGGTTTCGAAAACAGTTGTTTTCGAAACCGCGTACTAGTACATACTGATTTGGCCAAAATGCAGTATGCAGTATGCAGTATGCAGTATGCAGTATGCAGTATGCAGTATGCGAACAAATGCGAGATCCGCAGTATGCCAAAAATACTCGGATGTCATACTGATTTGGGAAAAATGTACAGTATGCATCGGACCAGTCTACCTCGCGTACTGTCTCCCAGAATGCAAAGCGCCAGGTCAATATTTACAGTCAGAGAAATGGCGGAGCGCAGTATTTCGACGGCGGCGGAGACTGAATATAAAAGTACCAAAACAACATTTGTCATCATTTGCTTTTGTTTCATTATAATAACGTATAATTTTTATTTGGTTAACATTATAATTTGGGCCCTTAACGAATGGCAAGCTGGCGTGTAATGAAGTTATGCCTGCTAACATAATGCTAAATATCACAACGACGGCAACACTAGCATGCCGTCACCGTATATACACAGGCAACTTTACTATTACGCCACAGTAACTAATATTTATTAAATTAATTAAGGGACAGAACAGGACACAAGAGGCCCTTATCCGTTGGCGAACTGCCAACGAAAGCCTGTTCAGTGGCCGCAGGAATGCAGCCCAAAAGGGATTTGAGTAAGTGGATGTTAAGTAATTATTGTTCTTAAGTGAGCTTAGCTGCTAGGTAAGTTCACTTATCTACAGAAAGTAGTGTGATAAAGTTACATCTTTGGAAGTACCAGTTTTCTCATACAGATAAGCTTTTACTGTTGTGTTGTGATAGAGTTTGTGAAAGAGCGTTCCCTGGTGGGGAAAGTGGACGCGGAGGTGGACGGGAAGATCAAGCACAAGTGCGAGAACCTCAAACAAAAATACAAGGTAGGGATAAGTAAGCCTTCCAAAGGTGTGAGATCACCTGCAATGACTTTAATTTTGCCTTTACACAAGTGTGTGTGTGTGTATGGGGGGGGGGGGGGGTGTGTGTCCCCAAAACGGGAGTGAACACAGAGGGAGGAGAGGCCACCGCTGCATCCTGGAAATGGCATGCCCTGATGGACGAGGCACTGGGTCGGAGGCCTTCAATAACACGTCCGGTCACCATTGACTCTTCAGGCCAGGATGTAGTGGTGGTCTCTCCCTCCTCCCAGAAATGACTAAAACACAGTCACTTCTAAGTGAAATCCAAATAGGCAAAATGTGAAACAGGCACTTTTAGTAACAGAAAATGCAATGTGAACATGCTCATGAAAAATTATATTTGTGAACAAACAAAACCTAAATCTCTATAAATAAAAGTAGTGGAAATGAAAATGTATATATTAGTAGTTATGGTCCTCCAGTGCTTGGATGACCCCAATAGGTGCAAAAACTTCTGCTGCCAGCCTGTTCCTCATGTTGTCCCCTGCCATTTGATCATCAGGGTGGTTCGAGTGGTCATCACCCTGGTCATGGAAGGCCCCCTCCTCCACCTCTGGTGCCACGAAATCCCCATTGTTGATGGAGAGGTTGTGGAGGAAGGCACAGGTCGACACCACTGCCGGAACAAAGGTTGGCTTGATCTACAGGAATAAATACAAGTTTAATGTAGCTGTATAATGAAAGTAAACATGATTGAATAGCTTGCATTACGCCGCTCTTTTGTTTTCATTATTGTCTCAGAATGTCCATACCTGTATTACTTTGCTGCTTATATTTAATAGCCACTGCTCAGCACTTATTCAACTAGTGTGTACTTAGATTTACACATTAATGCTGTCTCTCACCTCCAGGGCCTTGAGGAAGATGCTGCGCCACCGCGTCTTCATCATGCCAATTGCCCTTTCCACCACACACCGTGCTTTGGCATGATGCCGGTTGTATCGTGTATAGGGTTTTGCACCGGCTCCCTGAATGGGGTCATCAGGCTGATTGGTGCAGCCAGGCAGGGATACCCCCATCCCCAACAATACACCAGCCATGAGGGGGGTAGAGTTGGTGTACGTACAGGGAACTCCACCGCAGGACCCTGGCATCGTGGACAGAGCCCGGAAGTCCTGTGAACAAGGGTGATGTATTGTGAATATGTCATTGTGCTTGACATGGTACAGGACAGATTATGTTGAAAATGCCCGTCTCAAACACTTCTGAAATGTGACATCACAAATGCAATTGTGATTATACAATATCTTTTAAAGTAATTACAATGTTTACAATCATGAGATAAGTAGAAATTCACACATGTACATAATGACGTTGCAGTTGTTGGGTGACAAATACAAATCACAGTAAGTGTGAGTCCTGGTCCACATTCACTTTAATTGTATGTGCGATGACTGCAACACCATTTCTTGTGAAACTCCAGCAGTGTTAGGTGGACTTAAAGTTAACCCAACCTTCCATAGGTATTAATGTCAGTAAATGATGACTGAATTATTTATTAGATCAACAATCCCTTGAGCAGTGTAAGCTGTACTAATACATTTCTGACTTTCATTTCTACCTGTATATGTATTAAGGAAGCGGCCTTTGTGATCACACACCACCAGCAGCTGAATGGAATGGAAGAGCTTCCTGTTGAACAACACAAAATGTAATTGATAACCCACCCTCTTCATGATGCTGATGATACTTCCAGTGACTCGACGAACAACATCATGAACCGTGGTGATGGGGACATCAAAGGCTCCCGACACCACCCGATACGAGGTGGCACTGGCCAGCCAGTATAAATATATCCCCACTCCGAGGTCTTTGCTCCAGCCATGGTCCTTGGTGTATCCCAGACACTCCACCAAGGCCTTAACTGTCTGCCTTGACAGACGGAAGTCTTTCTTTAGTTCTCCATCTCCCAGGTAGAGGCGGACAGTAGCGCTGTGGCCATTCAATTGGAGGTATTGTCCTTGCAGGCCACGCTGAGTAGGGACAGGATGTTTCAGTTGTCTGAACTTGTCTTTCCAAAATGAAAAATGTTTTACCATTCATGAAGTGTTTGAGGTGAGGAGCATACATTAACTTCCTTACATAATCCCAGTTTACCCTTACAAATATTTAATGTGTGCTATTTACATGGTCTTCATTTTGTAATAGGATAGCCAGAATGTTTCTCCTGTTGAGAGCTTGTCTCCTTCTTCTTCTTGCCACATTGTGGGCATGAACCAATGACAAATATGACATTTTCAGATATTTGTGTCTTACCACCTCAGATGTTCCTGCTTTTCCGACTGTACGATGCATGTGCAACATGTGGACAAGCTGCTACAGTTACAGGGTCCTTTGTTTGCTCTCTTATTACACATTATTCATAGCTGTGTAAAAATTAAACCTGAATACTTGAAAAGTATACTACAATGTTAATAGTATATTTCAGAATGTAATGAAATAAATTACTACTAATAATAGCATGCTAATATTTCAACCATGGGTGTTATGTATAAATGACAGAAGATATGAGAGATTATTGACTGTTTTCTTTTAATTATGTTAATTATTTTTTTACATGGTCGATAATCAAAGTCAGAGTAAAACACAAACAAACTACCAATTAACAAGTTGATGAAAAGGCACCCAGTTTCATTAAAGCAGAATTACAAGAATGATGGAACGTAGCCTTCGCAAGATGAATGAGATCCGTCTCCGTTACATTTATTGCACCTGGATGACAATTAAATACAACTGAATTAACTTATGTCACAGGTAAATGTTTTTGTCCCATGTAAAATAAGAACAATCGAAATGAAGCACTTGTCAACTTATTTCACTACACCGTAGCGGCATTTACCTCCAGATGGGCCGTTGTTTACTTCCGGATTCCAGGACCGGAAACCAGCTTAACCGGAGCCAAGCATACTGCAAAATAACCGAGGACTGGCAGTCATACTACATACTACTGTTGAATGCAGTATGCAGTATGCAGTATATACTGCATACTGATTTAGATAGTAGTATGTAGTACGCGGTTTCGAAAACAGCCAGAGTCTTGTTTCCCTCCAGTTTTAATTGCCCTGATTGTCTTCACCTGTGTGTGATTGCTCCAGTGTCTTTTTCATGTCAGTGTACTTTCCCTCTTGTTGGCAGTTCTTACGTCTTCCTACCCGAGTTCTTGTCTCGGTATCCTCATGACTTTTGGTTTTCTCCTTGTGTCTGTAAGACTTTGTTTGTTTTAAGAAATATCCTATTTGTTTAAATTAATACTTTTTGCTTTAGATTCTGCACTTGGGTCCTCTTCTTTGTCTTTAATGAACCTGACAATAAGCAGAGTGTTTGGTTTCTAATGCTGATTTGATGTCTTCATGCTTTCATCGACAACGCTTCACTGTACACAACACACTGAACTTTTTGTTGTTCTTTTTGACCCCAACGTAAGAAAACACGGTTTCAGTGTAAACTTCTTCCACCTTAGCATGGCAGATGACCAACCTTAAGGTTCATTAGCGCCACCTACTGAGTATGAATAAACAACCCTACTACACATGTTCTGTAAAATACAAAGTGCAGCATAGACCCTTTGACACAACTGTTTTTTTACCACCACCAACAGGATCAGACTCCATCAGGGGGGTATCACCACCACCCCTATCTGGGTCTAGACTCTATCAGAGATGTATATCCACCACCACTACCTGGGTCTAGACACAATCAGGGGGGTATCACCACCACCACCAGGGCCTAGACTCCATCAGGGGTATCACCACCTACACCAGGGTCCAGACTATATCAGGGGGTATCACCACCACCACTGCCATTGTCTATACTCCATCAGGGGGGTATCAACACCACCACCACAAGGGTCTAGACTCCATCAGGGGGGTATCACCACCACCATTGTCTAGACTCTATCAGGGGGGTATCACCACCACCACCAGGGTCTAGACTCTACCAGGGGGGTATCACCACCACTACCACCACCACCAGGGTCTAGACTCTATCAGAGAGGTATCACCACCACCACTACCTGGGTCTAGACTCCATCAGGGGGTATAGACTCTATCAGAGAGGTATCACCACCATCACTACCTGGGTCTAGACTCCATCAGGGGGTATCAATATCACCACAAGGGTTTAGACTCCATCAGGGGGTATAACCACCCACCACCAGCAGTTACTGAGAATTTACCATGGAAATTTAACAAAAGCCTCGTCTTGTGAAGTCAATAATGTCTTCAAACTATTTTCAAATATTTCCATGAAAGGTCACATCATAGATGATTGAGTAGCTCTACCCTGGCAGCTGTCGGGTTTATGACAACACAAGTTTACATCAATATTTAATCGTTGTTGATCAATGAGTTTCTTATATTTAAGGGGTCTGTGTATCTTATTGTTGGCTGTGACAATAGCTAAATATATTTCTTTGTGTTTTATAATGTTGACCATCCGTGTGTTTCACCACACACTACAGCAAGAACCAAATGTGATTACAATGCTGCACCATTAAAGACAAAATATAGTGAAATATAATACATTGAACTTTGAGCTTTAATGTTTAATAAATAATCCATATTAAAAAGTCAAGCACAAAACATTCTGCACAGTATGCAGCACAGTATGTCCATACAGAAACTTTATATCAGAGTAATGCAATAGTAATGACATCAATGTTGCTTTGTTTCATGACTCTCTGTGGTTCATACGGCTCTGTGTCTCATTAACAGGAGGTAGTAAAGATGCACGCATGATATTCTAATATGTAAACAATAAATAGGTGAATAAATAATACAAGTTTGTCTGTGGTTCTAATTAGTGCATAACACAGAATCTGTTCTCATAAAAGTAATGTCCTTTCTGTATAGACCTGAGATACCACATATTAAAACTTACAAGTATTAACATAATAAATAAGAATAAATTAGATTAAATAAATTAGTGACTTTGTCAAAAGAAAGACGTTCTATGGAGTCAAGTGTTTGGTAATGAGTCCCTTGATCAAGTCCAGTTCTTAATACCAAATAATTGTTGTAAGAGCTGCTATGACTAAAAGGAAGCTGGTTTTGTTGATGATTGCAGAGGAGGCAGCAGTTGTTGTTGTTGCTACTGTGTTGGTCGTGGCTGCTCCAGGAGCAGCTGCTGTAGTACCCGCCACCGATGATGGTGTTGTGATTGCTCCCTGGGCTATAAAGTTTCCTCCTGATGCAGTGGTGGTTGCATCTTGGGCATTGTTGGTTGCTGCTGAAGCTGTGGTTGCTCCAGCTGCATTATTGGTTGCTGCTGAAGCTGTGGTTGCTCCGGCTGCATTGTTGGTTGCTGCTGAAGCTGTGGTTGCTCCAGCTGCATTATTGGTTGCTGCTGAAGCTGTGGTTGCTCCGGGCACATTGTTGGTTGCTGCTGAAGCTGTGGTTGCTCCAGCTGCATTATTGGTTGCTGCTGAAGCTGTGGTTGCTCCGGCTGCATTGTTGGTTGCTGCTGAAGCTGTGGTTGCTCCGGCTGCATTGTTGGTTGCTGCTGAAGCTGTGGTTGCTCCGGCTGCATTGTTGGTTGCTGCTGAAGCTGTGGTTGCTCCGGGCACATTGTTGGTTGCTGCTGAAGCTGTGGTTGCTCCGGGCACATTGTTGGCGGCTCCTGAAGCAGCTGTGGTTGGTGTTGAAGCAGCTGTGGTTGTTGTTGGAGCGGCAGTGGTTGTTGTTGCTGCAGTGGTTGTTGGGGCAGCTGTGGTTGTTGTTGGTACAGCTGTGGTTGTTGTTGGGGCAGCTGTGGTTGTTGTTGGTGCAGCTGTGGTTGTTGTTGGAGCATCTATGGTTGTTGTTGCAGCATCTGTGGTTGTGGTTGCAGCAGCTGTGGTTGTTGTTGCAGCATCTGTGGTTGTGGTTGCAGCAGCTGTGGTTGTTGTTGGAGCAGCTGTGGTTGTTGTTGGAGCAGCTGTGGTTGTTGTTGGGGCAGCTGTGGTTGTTGTTGGAGCAGTTGTGGTTGGGGCAGCTGTGGTTGTTGTTGGAGCAGTTGTGGTTGGAGCAGCTGTGGTCGTTGTTGGAGCAGCTGTGGTTGTTGTTGGGGCAGCTGTGGTTGTTGTTGGAGCAGCTGTGGTTGTAGTTGGGGCAGCTGTGGTTGTGGTTGGGGCAGCTGTGGTTGTTGTTGGAGCAGCTGTGGTTGTTGTTGGGGCAGCTGTGGTTGTGGTTGGGGCAGCTGTGGTTGTTGTTGGAGCAGCTGTGGTTGTTGTTGGGGCAGCTGTGGTTGTGGTTGGGGCAGCTGTTGTTGTGGTTGGAGCAGCTGTGGTTGTTGTTGGGGCAGCTGTGGTTGTTGTTGGGGCAGCTGTGGTTGTGGTTGGAGCAGCTGTGGTTGTTGTTGCAGCAGCTGTTGTTGTTGTTGGGGCAGCTGTGGTTGTTGTTGGAGCAGCTGTGGTTGTTGTTGGAGCAGCTGTGGTTGTTGTTGGGGCAGCTGTGGTTGTGGTTGGAGCAGCTGTGGTTGTTGTTGCAGCAGCTGTTGTTGTTGTTGGAGCAGCTGTGGTTGTTGTTGGAGCAGCTGTGGTTGTTGTTGCAGCAGAAGTGGTCGTTGTTGGAGCAGCTGTGGTTGTTGTTGGAGCAGCTGTGGTTGTGGTTGGAGCAGCTGTGGTTGTTGTTGGAGCAGCTGTGGTTGTGGTTGGAGCAGCTGTGGTTGTTGTTGGAGCAGCTGTGGTTGTTGTTGGAGCAGCTGTGGTTGTGGTTGGAGCAGCTGTGGTTGTGGTTGGAGCAGCTGTGGTTGTGGTTGGAGCAGCTGTGGTTGTTGTTGCAGCAAAAGTGGTCGTTGTTGGAGCAGCTGTGGTTGTTGTTGGAGCAGCTGTGGTTGTTGTTGGGGCAGCTGTGGTCGTGGTTGGAGCAGCTGTGGTTGTTGTTGGAGCAGAAGTGGTTGTTGTTGGAGCAGCTGTGGTTGTTGTTGGAGCAGCTGTGGTTGTTGTTGGAGCAGAAGTGGTTGTTGTTGCAGCAGCTGTTGTTGTTGTTGGAGCAGCTGTGGTTGTGGTTGGAGCAGCTGTGGTTGTTGTTGGAGCAGCTGTGGTTGTGGTTGGAGCAGCTGTGGTTGTTGTTGGAGCAGCTGTGGTTGTTGTTGGAGCAGCTGTGGTTGTGGTTGGAGCAGCTGTGGTTGTGGTTGGAGCAGCTGTGGTTGTTGTTGCAGCAGCTGTGGTTGTTGTTGGAGCAGCTGTGGTTGTGGTTGGAGCAGCTGTGGTTGTGGTTGGAGCAGCTGTGGTTGTGGTTGGAGCAGCTGTGGTTGTTGTTGCAGCAGCTGTGGTTGTGGTTGGAGCAGCTGTGGTTGTTGTTGGAGCAGCTGTGGTTGTTGTTGGAGCAGCTGTGGTTGTTGTTGGAGCAGCTGTGGTTGTTGTTGCAGCAGCTGTTGTTGTTGTCTGTCCGTTGCTTGAAGCTGTTGGGCATTGTAGTTTAAAGTCAATTTAACATTCAAACCTGCCTGCATTTGAACGAAACATCATTCATCATGTTTTTTTTAATTACTCTTTGAAACTCACCAACTAACAGAAGAAAGAAGACACAGATTCTCATCATCATGGTCGAGGAGGTTCTTTTTTATTCTACAAAATAAAAGCATTTATTTCTGTTAGATTGACTTTCAAAATAAAACTTTATACATTTGGACCAGATCCAGTTTATATTATTTCATTCATTCACAATAATTACTGTAAACTGGAGATGAAAATACTAATATTGAATATATTTGTATAACTCTGATTATTTAACAATTTCTGTCTTTCAGAGTCTTTAAAAAGTTTCTTTAAATAAAAACTGTTTTCATCTTTTAAAGGAAACTAATTCATGCTTGATCTCATTAAGTTTTATCCTCATTTTGACATCTTCACTTTTCAGTGAATGAAACTGACTTTGATTAATATAAAGTATTTAAATTCATAAAAGGAACAAAACATTAAAAATATCTTTACATTTATAGAGAAGTAATAACTTTACAATTAAAGAATGCTCATCAGAATCTCTTTCTGTTTTCAGACTAAAAACAATGATCACAGATAAACAATGTTCACCATGTTAACATAAAGTGAGGATGACGATCATTCTGAAACACCTTGTAATAGTAAGTGAAGAAAGAGGAGAAACAGATTAGAAATGGACAGATCATCTTCATGTAAATACTCACAGTTTGTTCTGCTGACTCGTCTTCTCTGCACTGACTGAAGTCGGGATGCTGTCTGACTGTACCTGTTCTTTATCCTTTGCTGTGTGCTCGTTGATGTCCTCCACTGAACACACAGCAGCTTATAAATCCACACAGAGCAGGTAAAATGACATCAGGCTGTGGACAAAGACGTAAATAATCTGTATGACTAATGTTTAGTTCTTTCCTGTGTAAGGTGTGGCTGTCCCTGACACTTCATACTTCTTTGGTTTGGTTGATATGTTCAGAGAGTAAGAATCTGGTTGAGTGACGCTGTGTGTCAGTCATGACGTTGGGTTGAATATTTTTGGCAGTCTAAATTTGTCACCTGCATTCCTCAACGTCACTTCCTATTAAGATTGCATTAAGCTTTGTCATGGAGCTTCTTCTGTCCTGTTGTTGTGGTTTTGACTCGAGTAATGATTGAACTCTTAATGACAGGCATCAGATTTCATAAAGGTATCCAATCTTTTCTTCATAACAGTTCAATGCCTTTGAATCAGGTCACTTATATTTTCTTATGAATGTTTAGTGTCTCCATGCCGCTCTGTTTGTTGTCGTCAGAGCTGCAGCTGAAATATAACTTCTATAACTTATAACGCCACATGAAAGAGTCAGAGACACACATCCAGTTCAGAGAATAAACAGGAGTTATTATCTTCAGTTCTAAGGTGAACTAACGAATATAATAAGCGGTAGTTTGCACATTAATACTTGCCTTTTTTAAATTTTTTCTGCCAGTTGTCCTTCCTGCATTTGTTCCTGCAGCTGTGTAACTTTAGTCTCTGGGAGCCTGTTTGTCTTAAACGTCTTTCTATTTTTAATATAGTTTGTTCAGAGTTTGTTAGATATGACGATCTGCTGACAGCAGACTCAGTGATGATTATGATAGGTTATATGAAGCTAACTCTGCCCCTTATATGTGAACTTGCTCTCTGAAACTCTGGGTTTACTTATCAGGTTGATAACCAGCTTCATGTGACCGTTCAGCACGATCGCTTAAGTCAGGGTTAGTGAAGCCAGATCACCCAAAGACACCCTAGGTATCAATGAGGTAGTCATGACAGGCCCCAGTACACCCTATTTTGACAGGCCCTAGTGAACGCACGCACACACACACACACACACACACACACACAATTAGGGTAGATATTTAGCAACAAGACTACCAAGATGTATGTATAACTTGTCTTGTAATGTATATCTAGCCGAATGTTAGGATTATTGAGGGCTAATGTTATAGCTTCTATCCTCCTAACGTTTCCTGCTGCACAGCTGTTGAAGCACGGGCTGAATTTCTGTGTTGCTGCTATGAAGGGGCAGGGGGGGTCAACTGTGTGTGTGTGTGTGTGTGTGTGTGTGTGTGGGGGGGGGGGGGGGCTGTTCGTGAAACCAAAACAGTCTAATTCATGGAGCTTTGCTACCCTCTCCTCCGGTTCTTTTCTCTCCTGTCGTACATGTTGGTGTCAGGGGAAGACTTTTTCTCTCTATCTGTGAAGGTAACTCATATATCCCACTGAGAATCTGCCTTTAAATGATACAACCGAGCCCCCACAACATGTGGAAACCAACATGAGATGAAACAGAAAGCGTGTTTCTGACACCTGCTGAAGGAGTCTCTTTCCATTGAGGGGAAAAAAGAGTAACCATCACAACCCTGAACCTCAAGAAACCTGTACAGAGTCCAAACAGAAGGATTAGTTTGACTGAGTGACTTTCATGAAGAGAGTCCTTTAGAGAGTGACGAGGGTCCTTCTTTGTTTTTAGTATGTTTTTGATGAAGCTGTGAGAGCCCCCAAAGTGACCTGATTCAAAGGCATTGAACTGTTATGAAGAAAAGATTTGATACCTTTATGAAATCTGATGCCTGTCATTAAGAGTTCAATCATTACTCGAGTCAAAACCACAACAACAGGACAGAAGAAGCTCCATGACAAAGCTTAATGCAATCTTAATAGGGAGTGACGTTGAGGATTGCAGGTGACAAATTTAGACTGCCAAAAATATTCAACCCAACGTTATGACTGACACACGGCGTCACTCAACCAGATTCTTACTCTCTGAACATATCAACCAAACCAAAGAAGTATGAAGTGCCAGGGACAGCCACACCTTACACAGGAAAGAAATAAACATTAGTCATACAGATTATTTACGTCTTTGTCCACAGCCTGATGTCATCTTACCTGCTCTGTGTGGATTTATAAGCTGCTGTGTGTTCAGTGGAGGACATCAACGAGCACACAGCAAAGGATACAGAACAGGTACAGTCAGAGAGCATCCCAACTTCAGTCAGTGCAGAAAAGACGAGTCAGCAGAACAAACTGTGAGTATTTACATGAAGATGATCTGTCCATTTCTAATCTGTTTCTCCTCTTTCTTCACTTACTATCACAAGGTGCTTCATAATGATCGTCATCCTCACTTTATGTTAACGTGGTGAACATTGTTTATCTGTGCTCGTTGTTTTTAGTCTGAAAACAGAGAGAGATTCTGATGAGCATTCTTTAATTGTAAAGTTATTACTTCTCTATAAATGTAAATGTAATGTAATGTAATCAAAGTCAGTTTCATTCACTGAAAAGTGAAGATGTCAAAATGAGGATAAAACTTAATGAGATCAAGCATGAATTAGTTTCCTTTAAATGATGAAAACTGTTTTTATTTAAAATAACTTTTTAAAGACTCTGCAAGACAGAAATGATTAAATAAAGAGAGTTATACAAATATATTCAATATTAGTATTTTTATCTGCAGTTTATAGTAATTATTGTGAATAAATGAAATAAAAAACTGGATCTGGTCCAAATGTATAAAGTTTTATTTTGAAAGTCAATTTAACAGAAATAAATGTTTTTATTTTGTAGAAGAGCAAAGAAGCTCCTCCGCCATGATGAGAATCTGTGTCTTCTTTCTTCTGTTAGTTGGTGAGTTTCAAAGAAAAAATATCATGAATGATGTTTCATTCAAATGCAGACAAGTTTGAATGTTAAATTGACTTTAAACTACAATGCCCAACAGCTTCAAGCAACGGACAGACAACAACCACAGCTGCTCCAACAACATCCACAGCTGCTCCAACAACAACCACAGCTGCTCCAACAACAACCACAGCTGCTCCAGCAACAACCACAGCTGCTCCAACAACAACCACAGCTGCACCAACAACAACCACAGATGCTCCAACAACAACCACAGCTGCTCCAACAACGACCACAGCTGCACCAACAACGACCACGGCTGCTCCAACAACAACCACAGCTGCTCCAACAACGACCACAGCTGCTCCAACAACCACAGCTGCTCCAACAACAACCACAGCTGCACCTACAACAACCACAGCTGCTCAAACAACAACCACAGCTGCCCCAACAACAACCACAGATGCTCCAACAACAACCACAGCTGCTCCAACAACAACCGCAGCTGCACCAACAACGACCACAGCTGCTCCAACAACAACCACAGCTGCTCCAACAACGACCACAGCTGCTCCAACAACGACCACGGCTGCTCCAACAACAACCACAGCTGCTCCAACAACGACCACAGCTGCTCCAACAACAACCACAGCTGCTCCAACAACAACCACAGCTGCACCTACAACAACCACAGCTGCTCAAACAACAACCACAGCTGCCCCAACAACAACCACAGATGCTCCAACAACAACCACAGCTGCTCCAACAACGACCGCAGCTGCACCAACAACGACCACAGCTGCTCCAACAACAACCACAGCTGCTCCAACAACGACCACAGCTGCTCCAACAACAACCACAGCTGCTCCAACAACAACCACAGCTGCACCTACAACAACCACAGCTGCTCCAACAACAACCACTTCTGCTGCAACAACAACCACAGCTGCTCCAACCACAACCACAGCTGCTCCAACAACAACCACAGCTGCTCCAACAACAACAACAGCTGCTGCAACAACAACCACAGCTGCTCCAACCACAACCACAGCTGCCCCAACAACAACCACAGCTGCTCCAACAACGATCACAGATGCTCCAACAACAACCACAGCTGCTCCAACAACGACCACAGCTGCACCAACAACGACCACAGCTGCTCCAACAACAACCACAGCTGCTCCAACAACGACCACAGCTGCTCCAACAACAACCACAGCTGCTCCAACAACAACCACAGCTGCACCTACAACAACCACAGCTGCTCAAACAACAACCACAGCTGCCCCAACAACAACCACAGATGCTCCAACAACAACCACAGCTGCTCCAACAACAACCACAGCTGCCCCAACCACAACCACTTCTGCTCCAACAACAACCACTTCTGCTGCAACAACAACCACAGCTGCTCCAACAACGACCACAGCTGCTCCAACCACAACTACAGCTGCTCCAACAACAACCACAGCTGCTACAACAACGACCACAGCTGCACCAACAACAACCACAGCTGCTTCAACCACAACCACAGCTGCCCCAACAACAACCACTTCTGCTCCAACAACAACCACTTCTGCTGCAACAACAACCACAGCTGCTCCAGCAACAACCACAGCTGCTCCAACAACAACCACAGCTGCACCAACAACAACCACAGATGCTCCAACAACAACCACAGCTGCTCCAACAACGACCACAGCTGCACCAACAACGACCACAGCTGCTCCAACAACAACCACAGCTGCTCCAACAACGACCACAGCTGCTCCAACAACAACCACAGCTGCTCCAACAACAACCACAGCTGCACCTACAACAACCACAGCTGCTCAAACAACAACCACAGCTGCTCCAACAACTACCACAGCTGCAGAAACAACAACCACAGCTACCCCAACAACAACCACAGTTGCCCTAACAACAACCACAGCTGCAACAACAACAACCACAGCTGCTCCAACATCAACCACAGCTGCCCCAACAACGACCACAGCTGCTCCAACAACAACCACAGCTGCTCCAAGAACAACCACAGCTGCCCCAACAACAACCACAGCTGCTCCGACCACAGCTACTCTAACAACAACAACCACAGCTGCTCCAACAACAACCACAGCTGCCCCAGCAACAACAACCACAGCTGCTCCAACAATAACCACAGCTGCTCCAACAACAACCACAGCTGCCCCAGCAACAAGCACAGCTGCCCCAGCAACTACCACAGCTGCTTCAACACCAACCACAGCTGCTTCAGGAGCCGCCAACAATGTGCCCGGAGCAACCACAGCTAAAGCAGCAACCAACAATGCAGCCGGAGCAACCACAGCTTCAGCAGCAACCAACAATGTTGCCGGAGCAACCACAGCTTCAGCAGCAACCAACAATGCAGCCGGAGCAACCACAGCTTCAGCAGCAACCAATAATGCAGCTGGAGCAACCACAGCTTCAGCAGCAACCAACGATGTGCCCGGAGCAACCACAGCTTCAGCAGCAACCAACAATGCAGCCGGAGCAACCACAGCTTCAGCAGCAACCAATAATGCAGCTGGAGCAACCACAGCTTCAGCAGCAACCAACAATGCCCAAGGTGCAACCACCACTGCATCAGGAGGAAACTTTATAGCCCAGGGAGCAATCACAACACCATCATCGGTGGCGGGTACTACAGCAGCTGCTCCTGGAGCAGCCACGACCAACACAGTAGCAACAACAACAACTGCTGCCTCCTCTGCAATCATCAACAAAACCAGCTTCCTTTTAGTCATAGCAGCTCTTACAACAATTATTTGGTATTAAGAACTGGACTTGATCAAGGGACTCATTACCAAACACTTGACTCCATAGAACGTCTTTCTTTTGACAAAGTCACTAATTTATTTAATCTAATTTATTCTTATTTATTATGTTAATACTTGTAAGTTTTAATATGTGGTATCTCAGGTCTATACAGAAAGGACATTACTTTTATGAGAACAGATTCTGTGTTATGCACTAATTAGAACCACAGACAAACTTGTATTATTTATTCACCTATTTATTGTTTACATGAAAGAATATCATGCGTGCATCTTTACTACCTCCTGTTAATGAGACACAGAGCCGTATGAGCCACAGAGAGTCATGAAACAAAGCAACATTGATGTCATTACTATTGCATTACTCTGATATGAAGTTTCTGTATGGACATATTGTGCTGCATACTGTGCAGAATGTTTTGTGCTCGACTTTTTAATATGGATTATTTATTAAACATTAAAGCTCAATGTTCAATGTATTCTATTTCCCCGTATTTTCTTTCACTGTGAATCTTTGAATTGAATTTTTTTTAAACCCAATGGTTTTTATATTTCCAGATTTTGAATCATGCACTGATTTACTCCTCTGATTTACCTTATCTATCATTTATTTATTCCTAATGCAACTATCTGCAATTGACTTGACATTGATCAATATGAATCTGATAAAGCGAAAAGACAAACATGAACAGATTCTCTGTCAGATGAACTTCTTCTGTATTAAACTTAAAAGGAAGTCACTGGATGGAAACACGATGTAGCACACTGATAAATGTTCTGTTCCTGTTTTGGCTGATGACTTATTAAAAATTAAAGTTTGAAAAACAAAGAAACTTAATTCTTTAATGATAATGTCTAATCATTAAAGTCTAATAATGACATTGTGATTTTCCCGTAGAGTGCAGGAAGTGATGTTCTGTGGGAAGGTGTTAGGACCACAAACCTGACCATGACGTTCCCTAATTTCATGCAAATGAATGCTCTGCTGGATGTTTACTATACTTAGTTGCCTTCAGAAAAGCTGAGTGTCCCCAACAATCGAATATAAAACGCAATTTAATCTCATGTAATCCAAAAAAAGGAAAAATACACCCACCGTCAGGGGGTTGTCTAGAGGGTTGGCCAGGGATTGCATGGGCCGCCCTAGGATTGGCCATACCAAAAATCCTAAACTGTCATTGCTATTTGCCCTGTCAGAGGCGGGACTCATAATTAAACCAACTATTAGCTCTTTCTTGCAGAGGGCTGCTTGTACTTTTATATCAATGGAGCATATTTTCTTCAGTCAATTAATGTCTTGTTGAAAGTTAGACTATGTGGGAGTTTGGATGCACATCTTTACGTACTTTAAATTGTGACTTTGAACATTAATCTTCTTTTTTTGTATCATTAAAATATTAGGCTAATGTTGCCATTATCTTCTGTTACAAAGTAGATATCATTGATCAAGTCAGACGGTAAATCATTTATCATTTATCATCATTTATGTGTGTGTGTTTGTACACACATCACACTTCAGGCCACCCCTGCAGAGGTCAGAGCCCCAGTTGGGCCATTCCAGTCTGGACTTGCCACTGCTCTCCTTAAAATGTCAATTAATAGCCAGAGTCTCCATTCTCAGAACGTGTCAACTTGCGACGGCAAACGTGACGTAGCAGTAAATAAACATGATGGTCGAGCTAACCAACTCCTCTCCTCGTCAGTTGGATTGGGGTTTGTTTTACAGACACGTTGTATGAACACTAGTGTTGTTGCCACAAATCAACAAGTTGGTCCTCCATTTCCTCGCCATGGTGATGTTTGTCGTGCTTCCTGCTTCAGTCAGCTTTCTTCCTGATTGGCTATTGGCTATCGTTCCGTTCCTCAGCTACACGAACAGAAACTACACCTGCCCCAACCACAGCTGCCCCAACAACAACCAAAGCTGCACCAACGACAACCACAGCTGCACCAACAACAACCAAAGCTGCATCAACAACAACCACAGCTGCACCAACAACAACCACCTCTGCCCCAACAACAACCACAGCTGCTCCAACAACAACCACAGCTGCCCCAACAACAACCAAAGCTGCACCAACGACAACCACCGCTGCACCAACAACAACCACAGCTGCACCAACGACAACCACAGCTTCTGCAATAACATCAACAGCTGATGCAACAACTACCACATAATCTGTAACAACAAGAACTGCTGCCACTACAACTACCACATCTGCCCCAAAAACCATTCAAGCCCTAACGACAACCACTGCTGCAGCAACAACCACTGCTGCCCCAACAACAACCACAGCTGCTCCGACAATAACCACAACCACCCCAACAACAACCACAGCAGCCCCAACAACAACAACAGCTGCTCCAACAACAACCACAGCTGCTCCAACAACTACCACAGCTGCCCCAACAACTACCACAGCTGCACCAGCAGAAACCACAGCTGCTGCAACAACAACCACAGTTACCCAAACAACAACCACAGCTTCTGCAACAACAACCACATCTCTTACAAGAACAACCACAGCTACGGCAACAAGTACCACTTTTACTCCAACAACTACCAAAGCTGCAGCAGCAACAACAACAACAGCTGACACAACAACAACCAATGATGCTGCCACAACAACCACAGCTTCTGCAACAACAACTAAGCTGCCGCTACATTTATCACACCTTCTGAAAATACCAAAAACTGAGCAACAACAACCACAGTTGCTGAAACAAAAACCATAGCTGCCCCAACTACAGCTGCTGAAACGATCACATATGGCCAAATAACAACCACACCATCTGGAACATCTAGCACTGCTCCAATAAAAAGCAAAGCTGCACCAAAAACAATAACAGCAATCAAAACAAGAACTACAGCTGCTGTAACAACTCCAGCTGTATCAACAACAACCACAGCTGCTGCTGTAACAAGAACCAAAGCTGCCGCAACAACTCCAGCTGTATCAACAACAACCACAGCTGCGTCACTGTTATCCACAGCTGCTGCAATAACATCCCAATCTGCCCGAACAACAACTGCAGCTGCTGCACAGCTAATGAAAGAACAACCACAGCTGCCCCAACAACAATTGTTCCTGCTCAAATACCAAAAACAACTACTGCTCCAAAAACCACAGTTGCTGAAACAACCACAACCCCAGCAACCAAAAATGCCCCAAATAACCATAGCTGCTGCACAAACAACTATCACTACTTCTTTATCAACAACTGCTATTGGAACTACCGCAACTACTGTAACCACCACAGCTGCATCACCAACAAACACAGCTACCAAAAGAACATTCTCAACCACCCAAACAACAACTGTTTCAACAGTTTCCACATTTGCATCAGCATCAACCATCACAGCTGTCTTTACAACAACCATATCAGCTGCAATGACAACCAAAACTGACACTGCTTCAACAGAAGAAGCTGCAACAACGACCTCAGCTACACGAACAGAAACTACACCTGCCCCAACAACTGCTGCCCCAACAACAACAACTACTGGTTCATGAACAACAACTACAGTGACACCACCAACAACAACTGCAACAACAGCCAAAGCTGCATCAACAATGACCACTGTTGATGCAGCATCAGACACAGTTGCACCTGGTTCAACCACAACAGCCCAAACAGTGGCATCAAGAGCAACTACATCAACAGCAGCACCTGAACCAACACTAGCCCAAAGAACAACAACAGTATCCCAGGGTGAAGCCAAAATGACAACTTTATTGTCCATGAGAGTATCAACATTATCCAAAGAGACAACCACAGCCCCTCCCACCGTAGCATCAAAAGCAACCACATTGGGCATAAGACCAACAACAGGGGCTCCAGATACATCCACAGTGACCCCAGTGGAACTACAAGGACGACAACACTAGCATCGGTAGTGGAGGAAACAGTAGCAACCGCTACAGCAGCTCCACCTGCAGCTTCAGCCCCAAATACAACAAATATAATGGTTGCCTCATCTGCAGTAATCAATCCAACAAGCCTTCTCTTAGTCAACTTAGTTGTGAGTGCATGTTTTTGGAATTAGGAACCGGCCTGGAAGAAGAGACTTAAGAGACTAATAACTTTTAGACACTCTACCAGCTGTACTTTTTTTTTAGTTTGAAGAATAACTTCATCTTGATTTATCCCATTTATGTATGAGATTTGAACGTATTCTTCCACTGATATTGTAAGCGCTAACATGCTCCTTCATTATATCTGTTACACTATCTTCAATAGATGTAAGTTTAAAGCACTTAACTCACAGTCAAACACAGAAGTAATGAATTATATTATTCTGATTAAAGATGGATGTGAATACACTTTTCTCTCACTGCTGTTGGTCTGGTAAACTTGAAAATTGTCTTTCATCTTTCCCTTCCACATAACTCTCCTGCATTCATACGCTGTTTGCTCTGTACAATCAGCAAGATCAGTCAGGCTAAGCGCCCAACATTAAGTCCCTTTCATGCAGAGTTCAAATATATACAAAGGATTACCTTAAAATAATTCAACTGAGCTATGTGGCTCATCAACAAACAGAGATATGGCTTTGGTAATGTCTGCACACATTTGATTTCATGTGCAGTCTGACAGGATCTTCAACGTTATAATACAAATGGTTTTGACAGGAGAGACTTGAGTGTTTACCCTGTAATTACGGACCGCTATGTTTTGTTCTATGTTATGCGTTTTGTTTTGTTAGTTAATCAGGATGTGTCAACAGCTCAAAAGATACTTCCCTTCACTTGGAGAAGTGTAAAGTTGGGCTACCGGCCAAGAAAGACAAGTGATATGTGTTTGTTGAAGAGCCAAGAATGTTACAGAGTGTTTCCTCTCTTAATGAAGCATTTTAAAAACCTTCAGTAGTTTCTCAGGGGCTGCTCCACTAACCCGGATTAAAACAATTGTTTAATTATGTCAATTTAATGGGCGCTGTCCTATATCCATTTTAAAGAGATAAACAACGGCGTCATTGTCACCAACTGATTAAGAGGTCACAGAATATTCACCATTTACAAGTTGTTTATTAGCATGCTAATTAGCGTGCTTATTAGCATGCTACTTAGCATGGCTACTTATTGAGCAGTGCAGTTTGTGAATGAATGAATGGATGAATGAAACCTTTGCTTAGTTTGGACCTAATTAGGTAGAACTCAGCAAAGCAGAATTCATTTTCAACATCTTCCTTACTTATTATAATGAGCAGTAATCAGAACGGTCAACTTTATATGGCTTGTTAGCTAAAGACTATGTAGGTAGTAGGTCATGGTCATGTAGAATAAGGTACTAATAAGCATCCAGTATGATGCTGGGGCTCAGTTGGTAGAGTTGTCGTCTCTCAGCAAGGGTTGGTCCATTTGATCCCCAGCTCCTGCAGCCACATGTCCGATGTGTACTTGAGTGAGACTCTTAACCCTGGATTACTCCCGTTGCTTAGTCTGTGGCGTAAAAATGGGATTAGTTACTTCTGATGGTCATTTTATGTAGCAGCCTCTACCATCAGGGTGTGAATGTGTAGGTGTGACCTGCGGTCTGGTTAATGGTAAATATTGTGACCTTAGTTCAAAGTGTTATCCGTTTTTTTCATGACGTTATGGGCTGTCCAGTGTGGCTGTTGTTGTCTTTTGTCCCTTTTATTTTATCATGCTCTTGTTGCAAGACAAATTCCTCGAGGGGCAATAAAGGTTTCATTCATTCACAAACTGTACTACACAAACATTAGAGAATGAGAAAACTATTGGATGGGTTAAAAATGTAAACTAGGCTGAATATTTCTGAACCACATGTTTGAACGAACATTAAAGAACTCTGGAAAAAACCTCCACAACTACCCTTAGTACTGTTATAACGCATTTAAGAATTAAAGGTCAACACCTATTTCCCTATTAGAGAAACAGATGCTACATTGTCTGACTTAATTATAATGTGGGAGGCACAATCTTAGCATGCTAGGCCCAATGCATGCTGGGATGACATGCATGTTCTGTAAGCATTCTCTCCTATTCAGTCTTTTATTATTCCCATTAGGTGTGACCAACAGACAGTCATGAGTCAGCGTTCTGCTTTAGAACAGATCACCTGTCAGCTGAATGTTTACATCGTCATGGTTTTAAAATCATGGAATCATCTGTCATAATTCAGTCTGACATGTAATAAAGTATGTTTGTTAGTGCGTAGGGAAGTTCAGTAGTCAGAGAACTCTCCCAAAAACACTGCAGCTTAGCACAACGGTTAATTTCCACAGTACAGACGAACATTGCAAGATCAACTCGAGACCAGAACACTGACGTCTTTCTACAAACAATAATATTATGTCACTCATATAATGACATAAACACACACTGACAAAAGGTAGACTGTACAAAAAGAGGTGGAGTGAGTCATGCATATCTCTGCATTCCTAACAAAGGCCAGCAGGGGGCACTGATTGCAAGAACATTTATTTTATAGAAGTCTCTTTTTTTTGGACCAGGCTGTAAACATTTTTACATACTGATCAAGATAAGCAGCAATGCGAATAAAATATTCCTTCTGCATTTGGCCACAAGTTCCTTTTTCATCAGTATTCATTCCATCTACAAAGGGAACCTGGTCAGGTGACTTGTGGTCTCACACCTTTTTGGTGTTCATGCTCTACATCACATGAGCCGTTTTCATATGCACTCCGGATAATATGTAGATAATTACAGGAGGACTGCTCACAGTAAGAGACTATCCCTGTTAGAGGCGAGGGGGATCGGGGGATTTCCTGAGGTAAGATGTGATGTAAAAAAACAACAACGCGGAAGTAGCGGCCGAAGCAACAGAGTCCGCTACACGACGTTATAATGAGATTATTTGCCTTTATATCTATACTATGTGTAGTCCAATGGGATGACAACATCCACAAAAGAGTGGAGAACAACATACTGACGAACAGAAAACATAATGCAGCTGTTTAATTACAAGCACAGAGATCGTAGTGATCGCGTGCAGACACTTTATTCACCGTGCAGCAGTCACTGTATATAAACGTCACTGGGGTCCCACTGGCTTGAGGTGAATCCTCTGGAGAATATCCTGCTGCATTCTCACATCAGCTCACTCGGACTTTCTGCGGAAGAAATACTAGGGGTCTGGCTGAAGAAACTCCAGGTGAAGTCAGCACAAAAAAATCGGCTGTTTGCGTTCACATATAGCCTAAAGCCCCTCCGGGTAGTCTCTGGAGTTTTTCAGGAGATTTCCGTATGTGTGTAAAGGGTTTCTTACATCTGGCCTAAGTTTAGTTTTAGCTTCTCGTTAAGTTTGTCAGGGACTGTGTACAAAATAAACATTCATCTCAATTAATGAGAGACCAGATTTAGCTCCGCTGGATTCCATCTGCAGTCCCTGGAGGGGAAACAATACAAGATATGTTTAAGAGCTAATAAAACCAGCTAATACCATAGCCACATTACCTAAAATACAACCTACCAACCTCCCAAGCCCTCCTACACATCCAAAAAGAACATGCTACCGTATGTACCTCCCCTTTCACATTTTGCAAGTTTTTAAATCTGTGGGGAGCTTGTTCCCCTCCTTTATGGCCTTTCCTCTGTGTTTTGCAATCAGCTGATTCCCCTCACAGGGTATCCAACTCCTCACATGCAGCCCATTCCCCTAAACCAGGGGTCTCCAACATTTCTTCATCTGAGAGCTACTTTGAAAAAATGAAAGTGGCCCAGAGCTACTTGCATCAAATTGCTTGCATTTATTTACATAGCACACATCAGCTGAATTGAGCTACTGTTTGTACACGTGTAAAATTGCAATAAGCAAATGCTTATCAATGATCATAAATTCACATCAAGGTCCAAAAAGAAAACATGAATATTTTACACTTCTTTTTGTGCCACATAGTAAGCCATGTTGCTGAAAATTCACATCAATGTCCAAGAAAACATGACTACTTTACACTTGTTTTTATGGGCCAAATATATGAATAGTGGGAAGAGCTGCATTTATTGTCGTCAGATTTTATTTAATTTTTTTAACAGTCGGTCAACCGATAGGCGAGCTACTGAAGACCTGCCCACAAGCTACTGGTAGTTCCCGAGCTACCTGTTGGAGACCCCTGCCCTAAACAGTCCCTCATAATAGGGGTTGCACACAGGGGCGTGTCCAGACTTTTTTGACTGGGGGGGGCAACTGGGGCACTGGCTAATGCAATGGTGGCATGATGTTTGTGCACAGCAGAATAAGCTGTTTGGCATTGGCAGAGAAGATATGGAAGTTTTTCATGGGCGCAACCCACATACTCAGCTCTGCTGCTTATCCCACAAATGCATGTTCCTTACAAACGTGGCACCATTTAAAAGGGAAATAAACTGACTTTCCAACGGTATAAGATTTATTGACAAGAAGCTTTGTTACAACAAAGAAATAAACTAATTTCCTTTTTTTTAAACAGATGTTAAGGGGTAACTTTAGATGTTCTCAAATGGGAAACTTAAAACAGATGTTTAGGGGTAACTTAAGATGTTCACAAATGGATAACTTAAAACAGATGTTTACGGGTAATTCACAATGTTTTCAAATGGGAACTTTTAACAGATGTTAAGGGGTAATGTAAGATGTTTTCAAACAGGTAACTTAAAATAGATTTTTTCTATCCTCACATCCAGATAAATCTCTGATGCTTTTGAACTTCAACCAGCATTATATTTTTCTTGACTGACAATCAAATCAGCTCAGAAACGTTCACCCATTCATTCTGTCAAACAATCAAACAATATTATGGATGATGGGAAGTCGAAACTATCATCCCCTTTTTTATTTCCACCTTCTTTATAATGACTTCTGACTTCAGATTACGGTAAGTAGTACACAGGTACAAGTTTCAGGAAGGAAGTGCAGCAGGAATATTTAATGACCTCAACAGTTGAAAATAGCAACAAAGAAAGGACATTAAAGTCTATTGAAATGTCATGTCAGAAGAATGTCACTTTACATGTGTGACATCTTAGCCTACTGATTAGTTCGTCATGTTTTAGTTGTTTTTGTGCAGGGAGGTTATAATTAAGATTCCTCACACACCTTAATGATGAGAATTACCATTGCTCACCGTGTCCATGTCACGTACCCTGTGTATAAAAAAGAGAAGCTCAAATCTGAGGGCACCACAGCTTCATCCACTCCAGCGGACCACATCCAAGAAGAGAATCAACACCTGTAAGTACCTGTTTCATTTATCCAATATTCATGTACCTACTAAATTGAGCAATGCTTTTTTCAATGTTCGCATTTATTCATTATGGCTGCTTTGGATCTTTAATAAAAGTGCGTCTAAAGCGGGATAACTGGAATTTTCATGGTCACATGATTATTTCTCTTTTACTTTTTTAGGCTGCAAATGTTTCAAACCAAATAGAAGATTTTCTTTTGGAGATTTTTATTATAATTTAGTATTTTTACAAGACTGTTTTAAAATATTTTCAGTGAAGCACTCTTACGTGTCTTCTATGGGTGGACATTTTTATACAAATTAAAGTGTGTCACAAGTTTTAACACATTTTACAGTTACAGATACATTTACAGTATCCTGTCATTAAACCAGCAATTGTTGCTTTGTTTATTCACCTATTAAAACCCATTAAAAGTTGTCCAAGCCAAGAGAGTTCTCAGGCTATTATGACATTGTTCAAAGAACTTGTTGTTGTATGGACATTTCAGACTCAATTCTTCCCAGGACAGTAGACGTGAAAATATAACGCAACTTTCAGTCATTACTCTTAAAGTAAGCTAAAATGTATTCATATTAATTTGTTGTTTTTTTCTGTTGACAGCTGATTTTTCAGTTTCAATTCAATTTCATTTCATGCACCAGTCTTTCTTCTCCTGAAATCACAATAAAGTTAATGGTGTTCTCTGTGCCAAACGATACATACATTTCTGTTCAAACCTTTAACTGTGTCATGCCTCTGAGGGAGAATATAATTTCTTATATAAACAACCTTTCAGTATAGATTAATGGAGATATTTATGGGACCACAGAGATACAAACTATGACAAGAAACAACAAAGTGATAGAGATCATTCATTCTGAAAGCATGATTATGTTTGACATCATCACATTACAGTATTCACACTATTCAAAGACTTTAAAAACAGATGTATCTTTTGCATACGTTACATTTAAGATACAAATACATTTATCGAGTCAATCTAACAAAATGAATTGTTTTTATTTTGTAGAAGAGCAAAGAACCTCCTCCACCATGATGATGAGAATCTGTATCTTCTTTCTTCTGTTAGTTGGTGAGTTTCAAAAAGCTATTAAAAAATATGATGAATGATGTTTCTTTCAAATGCAGACAAGTTAGAATGTTAAATTGACTTTAAACTACAATGCCCAACAGCTTCAAGCAACGGACAGACAACAACAACAGCTGCTGCAACAACAACCACAGCTGCTCCAACCACAACCACAGCTGCTCCAACAACGACCACAGCTGCCCCCACAACGACCACAGCTGCCCCAACAACCACCACAGCTGCCCCCACAACGACCACAGCTGCCCCAACAACGACCACAGCTGCCCCAACAACCACCACAGCTGCCCCAACAACAACCACAGCTGCCCCAACAACGACCACAGCTGCCCCAACAACGACCACAGCTGCCCCAACAACAACCACAGCTGCCCCCACTACGACCACAGCTGCCCCAACAACAACCACAGCTGCCCCCACTACGACCACAGCTGCCCCAACAACGACCACAGCTGCCCCCACTACGACCACAGCTGCCCCAACAACGACCACAGCTGCCCCCACTACGACCACAGCTGCCCCAACAACGACCACAGCTGCCCCAACAACAACCACAGCTGCACCAACAACAACCACAGCTGCCCCAACAACAACCACAGCTGCCCCCACTACGACCACAGCTGCCCCAACAACAACCACAGCTGCCCCCACTACGACCACAGCTGCCCCCACTACGACCACAGCTGCCCCAACAACAACCACAGCTGCCCCAACAACAACCACAGCTGCCCTGACCAACGCTGGTGGAACCACAGCTGCCCCGACCAACGCTGGTGGAACCACAGCTGCCCCGACCAACGCTGGTGGAACCACAGCTGCCCCGACCAACGCTGGTGGAACCACAGCTGCCCCAACCAACGCTGGTGGAACCACAGCTGCCCCGACCAACGCCGGTGCAGCCAATGCTGCTACAACCACAACCACAGCTTCACCTGCGGCCTCGTCTGCCCTCATCAATAAATTCAGTGTGATCTCACTCTTTGTTGCTGTGATGACACATGTTGTGCAATCGCGCTGTTGAAGGGGTGTGAAGAATGAAACAATCTAAGAATTCATATGAAGGTTATAAATGCTGTAAATAAGATATTTATATTTGTGTTGTGCTGTGTGTGTCTGCACTGATGACATCTGACACGTCAGCTTGTCATTCTTGTCCCTACTGGAGGTTTGTATAATCCAAACCTCAGTGAAGGTAGCACTCTGTGATATATTTGCTTGACTTCAACATTTCGTCTCTAATTGCACTCTTTTTTAGAAGATGACTCACAATACAATACTTTTTTTTCAATGTTGGCTAAATTATTTTTCAGTAATTATTTTTTAAGATTGTAGACCTTAAAGAACTGCATGTTGAATGCTGCGTTGCTATCACTCACATCACAAATAAATCAGAATAAAAAACATCATAATCAGCACCACTTGTTTTTTCAGTCATTGTTGCTAACAGATGAACATTTGTGTGCTTTGTGTGTTTGTCTCCCCTGAGGGTCAACATTTCTAACCTGAACCAGGAAATACAAATATCTCAGTAAAACTACAAACAGCTTCAGGACAAATAGTTTGATGTTCATTTAACTTAAAGGACCAATCAGTCAGTAAGATATGTAGTTAGTGAAATGATAAAGTGACCTTACTATATGATCAGACATTAAGGAAACATGCTATGTTGAAGTGCTGGCTTCTCTGACAACAATGCAGCAGCCAGTATGTCCTCCTTCTAACTTTTGATTCTGGTCCTGAATGCTCTGGATTTGTTTGGACCAGAGACGGTAGACGGTTTTAAGGCACCCTCACACGGCCGTTTTGGATGCCCCTCGGTTTGCCAGATATGAGACCAGTTATCAGGTCAACAGGTGTTGCAGCGATGGAAGCGGGCAAGAGAACTGGTTCAGATAGAAGTGATTGTACCCGACTTAAAAAGCCTCTGCATGTTTCTAATAAGCTCCACGAGCAGAAACGTGCTCAAACTAGGATCAATATTGGAGATGCTTTTGAAAAATGGAGAGAGGTTAGAACGCAGAAAGGTTAACAGACTGATGCAGAGCTGGCTAAACACTGAAGCTTCAGGGTCTGAGACGGGGAATGCATCCCTCATACTGTTTAATGAACAATCATTCAAGCCTCACATACAAAAAAACACTGTACTTTATAACGTCACATTGCACATTTGAATATTTGAACATGGGGCTTGATTCACTATTGAGGCCAGCCTCTGGTGGCCGTCTTAAGAACAGTGGTTTGGGGCTTCATTGGCTTTATATTAAAGCACCAATAAAAATGACCCATGGTTTGCCCCTACAGTAGAGAGAGCCGAAACTTTTCTGTCCATGGACGTCTGCTAAGGCCAGTCCAAAACATAAGATTTTATTATGTATTCTGAATGAAACTCCTGGTGCTTGCTTTCTGCAGACCTGGGGTGCAGACAGTCAGGAAATGGGACACACCTGGGCCCGGTGAGCCTCGTGCTTAAATCAGAGCAGCTGTCAGTCTTTGGGAGACCTCTAGAGAGAGACTTGTCTGACCCACACATCTTTGCTTTTTGATCCACACACCCACACCTTACACAACTGACTTTACAGATTCTTTAAATCTACAAGTTTTGTAAGTTTTGATCATTTCCCTTGTAAATAAATAAATGACTTTATTGATTAGTGTACTGGTGAGTCTCCCATCTTTGTCACAGTCTAAGAGCCGGGCTGTGACAAACCAAAGAAGAAGAAGAAGAAGAAGAAGAAGAAGAAGAAGAGGGAGAAATTTAAGTTTAAAAATACAACATGAAGGGACGCTGGATAACCTAGCCGTTATGTCGTGCACCATATGTGCAGAGGGTGTGGGTTTGAATCTGACCTGGGCCCTTTGCTGCTGAGTTTCCACGTCTCCTCAGAGTTTAACCTCTTACATCGTAAAATGACGGAGATCAGAGGACCCCAGACAGAAAGTGACGAAATAATAACAAACATCTAACAGCTCCAGCTCTCAGCCTGTCGTTAGGTTGACTGAAAGTTAGGCTGAGACAGTATTTCCAGCATGGAGACCGCCATCCATGGGACTCCAGCGCCCTTTATTTTTATATTTATGTCCCTTGTTTATTGTATGTTTCATTGTTTAGGGTCCCTTCTGTTTGTTTCAGATCAATTGGTTGATTTAAAAAGAAGCTGAGTCCTTGAGCAGTCACTTGGCTCTCACTTTATTTTATTTTTACAACCTAATGGGCTCATTTTGAAGCTCTACTTCTCACAGTTTTTTTTCCTCCAAGAAATCTCATAAAAGCTCTGATCACTCTTTACCACACTGCTGCTCCATGCAGCCTAAAAGGAAATAAGAAGCCCTGCGGCAAAAAACGATTTCATCCTGGAGACCTGCCAAGTTAAAGTGTGTTGATCTGACTCGAACAAAAGAGAACCTACTCAGTTAATCTCCCCAGACCAACACAGGCTTAAAGAGGTTTGCTTTTAAGTCTAGTTCACTGTATGCAAATGTTTATTGACACAAAATGAGATAATAGAAAAACCTCTGGCAGCGGTCCCAGCCTTTATCAGATAATCAACATAATGGGACAGTGTGCAGCTAAAAGGCTTTGTCTGCAGAGCATATAGGACGAGGAGTTTAGGAAGCCTGGGAGAGAAGAATTCCCTCCATGGTTATAAAGGGCTAGAGACAGAAATAGTGGAGTTTTTAAGAGAATGCAATTTGGATGGTAACAGTCGAGGGATGTCTGAGTTTGAGGACTAACCACCACTAAGACTCGATAGAGATCAAAGTTCAGTAAGAGAGTGGAGAGTTTGCAGAGTCAGCAGATATGACAGGAGTACTGAGAGTTACCAGGAAGTGCACAGAACCCAGGGACTGTTCAGGTGAAATCTAGAGAGCTTGAGCGAGTCAGCAGCTTTTTCCTACAAACTAAAATACAGACTTAGGGTCTTTCTCAAACCAGCCACTACACCCTCTCCCTACCCACTACCCCTCCGTTTGCGCGTCCTCGCGGAGGGTCCGCCATATTAAGTCCATCCCAAACCGATTAGCGGGGAGTGGTAGTGGGTTATAAAACCCTCCACCAGCGAGTCTGCACCGATGCCGACTTTCGGATCACGCGCAACGCCTATTGTGTCCGGTCGTCATGAAGAAAACAATCTACAAATGTAAGTTCCGCGCAAGTGCCTACAAACACTGCTACAAGTAAGATAGACATTTAATATCCTCATACAGACGTTAACAACTTAAAATGTATATTATATTGAGGATCAAATATATGCCGACTCTTCTTTCTTCCTTCAGTTGAGGTGTTTATTTTATTGTTAAGTGTTTGATATTTACAGGGACTGTTGCAAAAACGAAAGAATATTAAATCATGTTGCAAACAACTTCTCACTGTTAATATTAATTGATTATTTTTTCTACTTTTGATGTCTTTTTGAAATCTCATTAAAAACTGAAGCAACAACAAAAAATAAAGTTTTTGCTGCTCTAATGTTCAATAGTAGTATCCTTTCTTTGCATTAATTTAGGACAACCTGTTGAACCTATGAAATTACAATAAATCACAATTAATTAGGCCTAACTGAACATTAAATTATAAATTACAATAAAGAATGTAGGCTCCATCTAATAGTTTTGTCATAGGCTAAGTCTACATTTATATAACTTAGGCTACTAAAGAAGAAGAAGAATGTAAAAGATTTTTACAGATTGTTTTTGCTAAAAAAAAAGCTGCTCCTGCAAGAAGCCGCTGAGAAACCATGGTAACACACATTTCCTGTTTCCGCCTGAGAGAGGGAAGTTTTTCCCAAAGCCTGCCGCTGTATTTCTACCCTACACCTTGATGAAGGGGACTTCATTCAGCTGCGGGTGTGACTTCTAACGTACTGGGAGGGTGTAGGGTTTGGTTTGAAAAAGGGCCTTATACCAAAGTGAAGCTGCTCCATTGTCCCTTCTGGGCCTCCATACATGTGTGGTGGTGACTGCGTCTGCAGAGACCCTGTCCTCTGACTGGATTTAACAATTCAGCGGTTGGACACGATTAAAAACGGCGAGTATGATGGACGTGAACGTAGCAGTAAAGAAGAGAAAATATAATCACAGTGAGGAGAAACACCAAGCGGATAAAGCTCGTTCTAAAACAAGGGTGAACCTTGTGTTGTCTTTTACCCGTGGATGTGGAGTTGGTCTGCTTCCTGTTGGACAGGCAGGGGACAAACACCGGCGGTTAGGTTGTGCTAGCGTGCGTTAGCTTGCAGTGTAGGTACGAGCAGTGAATATACACACTACTTCCTGCAGGGGGCGGGGCATCTGGGGGTGATGAGCCCAGGAGGAGGGGTCCAGTTTGAATGTTGTGATTACAAACTGTAACCCACATTTCTACTGACTCCACCTTTAAAACACCTGGTCATGTTTTGTAATGTGTCATAATGTGTCGGAGTGTGCAGTTCATCAGCTTGTGGGTGTAGGGAATTGAGGATGTTTTCACGGTAAATGCAGAGGACTAGCATGAGGCGATAAGGACTTGCTTATTGGAAGACTGGATGAAGTGCTTGTTTCCTGAAAAGACACAAAACAACGAACAATAAGGGATGGCATTTTTAATTAAAGGTTTATCTTTGCAAAGAGCACATTTCCAATCATTAGCGCCGTGTTTATTTTTCTTAAATTCTGTTCTTGCAACAGCAGCAGCACTGGACCAGCTGGAAGGAGGAGAAAGTCAACTGTCACTGAGGACACACATCGAGGTGTCCTGGAAGCTTTCCACATGTGTCACCTGTGAGTGAGACACTTTCATGCTGCACACCTGTGACGAACACTTGGCTCTCTCAGTGTTTTGTGTAATTGCACGGTGCGTCTCTGCAGGTAGTCATTTCTCAAACAGAAAATTGGATGTTATTTTCAAGTCTGCTGCTCTTTGAACTTGTTACAAACAAACTCCAGTGTGTTAAAGGTTTAATATGTAGAATTTTACGACAGTGTTTACATTAAAATATATAAATTAATTTAAAATTCACTAAACTTATTATATATCATTTTTTGTGGGCTATAGCAGAGAGAATCACTCCCATGATTCCCCGCTAGCCTTGACGTCATATTATGTTATTGTTTTGATTGAGAGCCCCCTGGTGGCAGATTTTACATATACTGTACATTTAATATCACTGTGTTATTTATCTTTAGTTTTCTTTTTCTGCTCCATGACAATAAATTGACCTGCTGTGCTCTCTGATCCTGGAATGTTTACGTTCATGGTGTTACATAATGTGTGGGCTGGGTGTATAAATCTGTGTGACATAATAATAGAATAAAAACTTCAAGCTTCATGTCGTCTTTTGTCTCTTAGCAAAGAAGTCTGGCGTCTTGTTTTCACACTGACAGTTGTAATTTGCTTTTATCACCACTAGATGGCACACAAAGTGTCAAAAGGTCAAAGTTAAATGGAATAAAGCACATCGTGTGGCTCAACTCAAAATGGAACGTCCAGAGATGAGGACGTTGGATCGCAGGGGTCGGGGAGTAGGGGGGTCTCGCTGCCATTAACAGGAATATGTTGCAGTGTGACATTAACAATCGTCTCATAAGGTTTGACATCTCTGCTGATTCTCTTGTTCACCTTTAATCTACTTTAGCGCTCTGTGTCATGGAGCATCTCTGGCCTATTTCAGGTGTTTATTTGTCTCTGGGTGGAGTCTTCACCTGCTGCTGTATGTGTGACCTCATCCGCACCTGCCCTGCTGCCACACCTCAATGTGTGCGTGTGTGTGTGTGTGTCATTTTACATACAAACACACAAACATGGTGCAGACACTAACTGAGACGTCAGAGAACCAGGAGGGTCATCAGAGGCACTGCAGAGAAAGTGATTAGACGATAGGTTGTCACAGTCTCAGAATTTCAGTTAAGAAACATTTGATTGGTGTGAGTTTTTATCAAAAATAACTTATGAATCTTTCATCTGTAATATCCAACACTGAAACTTCTTTGCTGAAGATGGAGAGTGAGGCTGAAGTGAAGCTGAAGAGAAACTCTGATATTTTTAATGAAGGTTATTAAAGGTCAAACACAACGTCCTCACCTGCATGTTGAAGTAGAAGCTGTAGTCCTCTGCTGCCCTCTGGTGTAGCAACTTTGGATTGGCTAAAAGTATGAAAAAGGGGCCCTGAAATCTGCTGATCTCTGATCTGTCTGAGCTACTCACAACCATCGTGTATTCACAGACTTTCAGTGTGTAGAGGTGCTGCCAGCAGTGTTATCATGAAGACACCACAGTGTTTAAACAGTCGTAGTGTACGCTTTACCCAGAGTTCATTGAAAACTTGATGACATGAAGGACGGGATTGTCAGCTGCCACAACAACTGTTTGTATATTTAAGTAGGATTCAAGGGAGCTCAAGCAGGTAGACGGTTTTTATTCTCTCACAAATTCTTTATTCAACTTACCCACTCCCTCTCTTCCTCTCCCTCTGTGCCCCTGCTCTGGTGATCCACCGATTGTAGACTCTAACCCCAGTGTCTAGACTCTATCGGGGGGTATCACCAACATCACCAGGGTCTAGACTCAATCAGAGGGGGTATCAGCACAACCAGACTCCTTCAGTGGGGTACTGTATCCCAACCACAACCACCACCAGGGTCTAGACTCATCATGGGGGTATCTCATCCTGCCGTCGGCCTCGCTACCCCTCTGAGAGAATGAAGTCAACATGTTATGTTGTTGTTTGCAGGCAACGTGTGATGTCATGATAATCAGTCACATTCCTCATTGTTCTACCTTCTCATAGACGTGCACATGCACACACTGCATGCCTGACGTCACAAAAGTCTGAAGGTGTGAGACTTGAGGAGTCAGTAGGAGTCACATGACTGATGAGCTGCAGTTTGATATTATGTACACCAGGGGGCAGCATTACTCAGAGCTCCCTGATTGCACTCTGCTGCACATGTGGAGTCTCTTCCAGGTCTGTGACTGCCAGAAATGGATTGAATTGATTTTCAGAGCTGCAAAAGAGGATGTCAAATCCAAACGAGGCAGTCAGTGGGCATCTCTCGTCATGAAGACTGGCGCTCTGATTGGCTGTGAGGGACAGTTGATGGGCCGCACTGTTAACACACTCACTGATACATATGAAATGGATGACTTCACAGCTGAAGAGGAGTTATCGTTAATGGTTCTGAGCTGCTCAATTTACCCAAGAGGAGTTACCAAAGAATTAAAAATAATTAAAAGAATGTTATTTCCTGTTTCCAGTAGAGGGCGCTAAGCCTACAGCCAAATAAATGTGTTTCCATGTGTTCATGCCTGGAGTGTCACCATACATCTGATGTAACAACACAAGATCCATCCATCCATTATCTGTACCGCTTATCCAGTGCAGGGTCGTGGCTGGGCCCGGCGTTATATCCTGGATTGATCCCCAGTCAATCACAGGGCTGACATTCGGAGACAGACAACCAGGCACACTCACACCCACAGGCAGTTAAGAGTCACCAATTAACCCAACAGGCATGTCTTTGGACTGTGGGAGGAAGCCGGAGTACCCAGAGGGAACCCTGCCATGGACAGGAACATGCAGCCTCCACACAGAGAGGATCCTGTCCCACCAGGGATTCCAACAAGGCGGAAGTGGAATGTGTCTTTTGGTCACAGGAAGAACAACGGATCTGCAAGCCGATCTCTGCACAGACTCTTACTGCACTGACGTCATCAGCACCCGTTGCAGGACTCTTGGGATTACATTTTTGTTAAACAGAGGGGGTGAAGATGCATTGTCCAAATGTTTTCTACAGTCCTGTTTTATTTTGTTAGACACCCACTGTCTTCCAGTTCCTGCTCCTCATGTCCCCCACCTTGTGTGTCGGCCCCGCCCTGATTGAACTCACCTGCGTCTCGTTGTCCCCTGATTGTCTGTGTATTTAATCCGTGTGTGTCCTCCCTCATGTTGACAGTTTGTTGTGTTTTCCCTCTGTGTTCCCTCTTCCTAGTTCTTTCCATAGTGATTTCTTAGTGTATGACCTTTGACCCTCTCTTTTAGACTGTTTGTGTATCGAACAGGACTAAAGAATAAACCTGTGTTTTTGCACTCTACTCTGTGGAGTCTTGCTGTTCAGTGAGTGTGTCTTTGTGTGACTCACACTGATTTGTGTTTGGGTGGTAACTTCTCAAATTCAACATGAATCATGAAAAATAGTTTTTTGTTGGACTGAACTCCAAACCTTAGTGACTGGCAGTGTTTCAGCGTGTCCTAACAGCACGGCTCGACATCATGTCGTATCGTGCAGCATAGATGCTCGCTGTTCACACTACATCTGTTAAATATTTATTCAGGGTATTGACTTCTCTGCTCTGTGAATTTCAGTTTCCCCTTTCTAACAATTTGACATGTAGAGCTTTTATTTTGAAAGTGGGCAAACTGAAGTGTGGTGCTTTGTATTGACGGCGGCGATGAGCTGAATAAAGTTTTTCTCCTGTGTTGAGACAGGTCAAAGGTCAACATTTCAATCATCATGTGGATATTATTAATGCACCAATATCTCCACTTTGTACAACAAGCTAACGAGGTCTGCTGAGTGAGTAAAGTGAAAGAAGATCTAGGAGAAGTTTTCCTGTTAGACACTGTAGATCCTCCTCCCTCCTGTTTTCCTCGTCCGTGTCTATGTCAAACAAAATAGAAACGGGGCATCAGGGTTAAATACTTCAACCTCGTCACTCACGAGCTGCAGACACTCAAATAGGACACAATGGAATCATCCTGATTTTGTCGCTGATGCTTGCTTGCATCCCATGTTATCTTATGTTATGTAAACCATTTTCTGATTTCCTTCTACTCCATATAGGTACTTAAATATTGAAATGTTTGTTTAAGGAGGCCTGAAGCCAAGGAGAGTCTACCAACGTGAGGCGATGAAGGTCGTGGTCATAGTACTTAACCCTGTTTAAAAGTGAATGGTTGGTGTTTGGACCCCAACATCACAACCCCGAAAGAGAGTACAATTTATATATTAATACAACTTAAAAACAATTTTTAAAATACTTTCAAACTTACATATTTGACCCCCTTCATCACTCTCATAACGAAAAAAAAAGTTGTTATTGCACAATATACCCTTCATCTGCAACTCAAGCTGTGTGAATGTGAAGGCTCAACATGGTGAGCAGCTGCACGTATTTCTTTACTCCTTTGCTCTGTTTATGTACAGTGTTCACTTTGGCACTGTGAGCGAGAGAGAGAGAGAGAGAGAGCGAGAGAGAGAGAGAGAGAGAGATAAAGAGAGGGAGAGAGAAAGAGAGACAGAGAAAGAGAGAGAGAGAGAGGCAGAGAAAGAGAGAGAGAGTGAAAGAGAGAGACAGAGAGATAAAGAGAGGGAGAGAGAGAGAGACAGAGAAAGAGAGAGAGAGAGAGAGGCAGAGAAAGAGAGAGAGGTAGCAGCCAACTTGGCCACTCTTCCAGAAGCTTTTAGAGGATTAAGAACAAAATGGTAAATCCTCGTTTGTACATTAAAGACAGTTCAGTGTCAGACTGCGCCGCCTCCTCCATCAGCTGCTGTGTGATTCATACGAGCAGCAACAAGCAGAGACATCTCCACCTCAAAGAGCTGTAAACACGTTCTCTCTGTTGATCATTCTTCACCTGTTGCCGGCAACACAAACCTCCGTGTTCCTCTGAACTCTGACTCATTCCTACAAGGCTGATTTCTACTTCCACTGTCCTTCATCCTTCTCCATCTCTCGCTGTCTTTGATAAAAAAAACAAAAAAAAACACCTTTGTCGTTTTTTCTTATCTCCCGCTGTTCTTCTCACTTCCTTTTTCTTCTCGTCTAAACCTGCAGCGTTTGAAGCTCTTAAAACGTACGAGGTCTTCATCTCGCAGCCTTTTTCCGTCTTCTTTGCTTTGCTGGTCGGTTTCCTGCCAACAGCTCCAGGCTCCTCTTCTTCTTCTTTTACTCTTCTGAGGTTTTTCTGTTTTTGCTTCGGTTGCTGCTGCCATGTTAAGAGAAAGGCAAAAAATCATCAAGCCATCCGCTTTGATGTTTCCTGTCACCACACAGAGGAGAGTTCGTCTTTCACAGAAAACGTGGGCAGGGAGGCGGGAAGCAGTTAAGATCGTAATTTATTCAAATCGACAAGGACGTTTGATTCCGCTGCATGAGAAAGACAGAAACACTGTACACACACACACACACTCACACTCATAGCTTCTCCTCTCCAAGGTTGTTCCTAACGAGCTGCAGAGTGTCTGACGGCTCCGAAACAGAAGCCGACCGGCAGCAGTGAGGCGTTCAAACACAGAGGACCAACGAGGACTCCGATCTGATCTGGATCTGTGTTATCTCCTCGGCGGACTACTCCGCTTCACCTGCAGCCGCTCGGAGCACACCGGAAATTACACTCAGAGTTTACATCAGGCGGGGAAACACTCGTCTGCTGCTGCAAGGTACAAACAGAAACACTGAGCTGCAGAACACAAAATCATATCTACTTTGGAGAGGGAAGGTGTAGACGTAGACAACCAGGAGCAGACCAGCATGCCTCGGTTACTTCAATGGATGTGTGTGTGATGTAAGCAATCTGAACTGTTCTCCAGCTCATTTAATTCTGTAGAGACAGCGTTCACACTGTGAGATTTCAGGACGTTTCTGACACGATGTCCGAGTCACCCGACCTGATCTTGAAGTCAGGCAAAATGTCAGCCCGGTCATGCGTCGTTTGTCGCGCAGCGTGCAGGAGGGCACGAGCGTCAAATGTCTCCCGACAGGTTTGATGAATTTCTGGTGAGACATATACACAAATGTTGCAGCATGTGTTTGTGTGACCTCTGACACACAACGCCGTCTTCCGTCCACACATCACATCCGTGTGTGTGTGTGTGTGTGTGTGTGTTTTAATTTGAACATATTAAAAGACAGGTGTTGAACTTCACTATTCAAACATAGAGGCTGCAACATCAAGCCAACAGTTACATCACTTTTACAAACTTATGTGCTGTAATCATGAAGAATCAGGGGGATGATTTAACCACATGAAATCACACATGTGGAGTTTGACTTGTGCACGTGCTCGTTCGTCATGGCGACATGTTTCTGCTGCTGATAAGAGACTCCGACATGTTCCAACTTCCATGCATGAAGCCTGAATCTGCTGCTGCAGCTACACATCGCGTAGGAGGGGGAGACAGCAGCCGCTCGGTCCAAGAGGGAATGAATAAAATATTTCCTTCCTGTGTTTATTGCCTCCTCGTCTGCTTCAACCCGAGCAGATTGTAATTCTCCCGAGCAGCATGAGCCAGGGAGAAACAGCTTTTATATGTACACAAAGACCCACACACACATACACACACACACACACACACACACACACTGCAGCTAATAAAGGTTAAATGAAAAGATGAGAGCGGGGCCGAGTGGCTGCAGAAGGTCAGATGGCAGAGAAGAAGACGCTGTGTGAAGAAGCCCCTCCCCCTTCCTTCCTGTGATGTTGTTATTTTTTTTAAAGCGGGGAAAGCTCATTATGGACACAACATTAACTCTGTTATAGATTTAATAAATCCTTTAGCCTAACACGGCCATCAATCATCGTCGACACTGGAGCATTATTTAAAGCAGCTCCGGAGCCTGAGGCTTCGTTTTAAAGGTTGATTGGATTTTATTTATTAGCTCCGGCGAGGAGCTTTCTCAGCCCTGAGTGGAAATCTAACACGTTGTATGTGTTACTCTGATTATTAGGAGGACTTCTTCAAGCTGGAGTTTGGATCTTAATTCTTATTTTGGTCTTTGAGTTGAATCACTAGAAGTGTATCCAGGAGCTCCAACAAGCACAGATTAAAATCACAGAGGAGTTTTGTGATAACGGCCTCTTCACTGAAAACACTCTCAGTGCTTTCAGAAGAAGCTTCTGAAAATTCATCACATTTTCTGGTTGAAGTACACGTGTCAACCATAGAGTGTAAATATGAATGTTTGAAGCCTGGCTAGACCTTACCCGTCTGTTCCTGCGGGGGGGGGGGGTGTGTCGATCGAGTCATGAGCTAATCAGACCTATTTGGTTTTTTGAACCAGGCTGTAAACATGTTTATCTCTGCTGACTTCCTGTGCTTCTGCAGCCAGCCTCTAGTGGACACTTCAGGAACTTTGCAAATCTACAAGATGTCCGGATTGAGTTGACGTGTGAATGCAGCAGGAGATATTAAAGAGCCCATATTATGCCCTTTTTGGGGTTTGTATATTTAATCTATGTACCTACTTTTGTACGTTCACAATAGCTAAAGTCCAAAAAAAAGTGTCTGTTTTCATGTACTGCTCCTCCTTGCTCCCTCTCCGCTCTGAGTCCACCAGCTACGCTCTGTTGAGCCCCCACTGTTAGACCCCACGTGGGCCAAGTCTGCTCTGATTGGTCTGCCGATCCGCTCTGTCGTTATTGGTCAGTTGCTCAGCACGCTTCTCGGAAATTTCAACATGAGCTGCAGGTCTTGCCACAACAAGCCAATGGGCTTAGATCAGTGATCTCACACTGACAATGATGCCGCACTGACAAATTTTCATCGAGGGGGGCTAGAACCGAGCGTTACATGCGGCTAATGCTACAGCTAACAGGAGGAGGTAGGAGAAGCCGCGTTTCCTCGGACTTTTGATTTTTGCACATAGATGTGCCTAAACATGCACAGGACACATGGAAAACACACTAAAGGGCATAAACAACCAGAAAAAGCATAATATGGGACCTTATCCGTGAGCAAGTAGTACTTTTTTTACTCTGTACATGATTTGGATGGTTTTAAAGTCGACCGGTTTTTAAACTGTCAGAGTTTCAAGATGAACGTTTTGACCTTAAGAAAAAAAAAAACCTGAAACACATTCAGAGAAAAAACTTGAAGCTAAAGTGAAGTTCTGTCGTAGGTTGAATGTTTGAGATCATACTCTCGGAAGTGAAGCTGAGAAACATCAAAAAGATGAATCAATATTTGAACAAGTTGATTAGTTTATAATTTGGTGACCTGTTTGCTTAAATCAAGTCAAAAGAAAGACGGAGTGGGAGAAGTGAGAGGATTTCTTCCCTCTGTTGAGGTTCAACTGTTGATGCAGAAAAAGTCTGAGAACAACAGAATATAAAGATGAACATTCTGAAAGAGTCCCTGAACGATCAGACCTTTGAAGGATTTCTGACTCAGAGAACAATGAACAGATGATCGCGTCTGAGGAGATTTAAGTACTCAAATGATCCTTCAAAATAAAAACAATATTAATATTGAGGTACTTTGGATCACCAAAGACAAATAAGACCGATGTTTTATTGGAAATTAGTAAAAAGGAGGACTTCAGACGTTGTGGAGCCTTGCAGGCGTATGTACTATAAACTGATGCGTGTGTGTTGTGTGTCAGGTCCGTCGTCCGTCAACACCAACAGGAGTTTTCAGAGCGCAGCACGGTGCAGCGCCGCCCGTTCCCGCTGTACAGAATCACGTGTGACAGCGTGAGATAATACGATGTACGTGATATAAAACCTTATGAACACGTCGACAAACACATATAAGGTCGTCATTGTTGTTTAGGTGTCTGACTTCCTGCCGCGCTCAATCTGCTCTGTGCGCAAATTTGGGGGGAATCCTGGGGTTCACAATATTCCCGTGGGGTTCCTGCGGGACATCAATGGATTTCACTGCTTATCACAGGATCAGGACGGAACAGGATCTGGGTGTGTTTGCTGGTCTCCTTCTTCTTTCAAGGCTCTTCATAACCTCGCACCTCCGTAGCTCTCTGATCTCCTTCACACCTACAGACCCTCCCCGACCCTCCGGGAAACAATCCTTTCCACCTGCCACCAATAATGCAAACGCGCAGATTTTGAACTCCGATGGTAGCGCTTATGTCCCATATTGATTCATTACTGTCAATTGACAAAGACATATATATTAATAAACTGAACAGAAGAGGATGGAATTGTTGTCCGATACGTTTTAAAAGACTGGACGAAAGATCCAATTAAACGGACCGAAGTGTCGTTCCCAAAGGCAGTGCTGCAGTGCTGACTACAGGCACAAAAGTTAGAATTTTGGATATCACTAGCGACTAAGCTCATCATCAAGCCTCCAGTCTCACCACCAGTTCAGTGCTTCGGTTGGGTAAAATATGAAACCTTAGATTTTGATATTTCAGTTTATTTGTAGTGATGAAGGGCTCACAGCAGCACTTTAGCTCTGTATCTAGCGCTTTGTTTTCCCCCTCAGCGCAAACCGGATGTGACATTTCGTGGGAGTTCCCCTTGATGCCGACTGTATCTATGGTATGGTAAATGTGTACCATGAAGACGTTTATCTTCACCTTTGTGTACAGTGAGCATTTCCTTCAGCAGACTCCTCCTCTTCTTTTTGAAACCAGTCAGCCCATTAAGCAGAAATCGAAGTCCCTCCCTGTACCGCTCTGAGCTCGTCGGCTGGTAGAAGGAAGCAGCATTAAAGAGAACAATGGAGCAATTTCTTTCTCAATCTCGTCCACATTACATGAAAGATAAATCAAGTCCTCCTTTGAACCGCCGGCCCCCCCGCAGCTGAAGGTAATGAAGTAATTAGCACGCCAGGCTGACCTGGGACCAGCGCTCAAACGTCGACTCGCGGTCTGACACGTGTGTCCAGATTTCATTTTGTTTCGCTGCTTTGATGTTTGAAGAAGGAGAAGAAGAAGGTTTTTTGTTCTCTGGTTTTAAGTATCTGAATCTGTAGCAGCAGCAGGTGGTGACTCCCTTCGGCCAGCTGCAGATCTCCTTCATCCTGCACGGCCATGATGTTTCTCTTTGAAGATCATCTTTCTATTCCAATCAGGAGGAGCCGAGGGGACGCTCTTTACCCAGCGCAGATAAAGGAGGCGTGACCGGTTTCATCTCGTTGCATTGGTTCCACATGAAAATACAGGCAGCGGATTTACGGACAGAACTAATGTTTTTATGACAAAGACGGAGGTGAAGAAAACCCTCAGGCACAGCGACTTACGATGACGAGAACAACAAGAAGAGGACAAGTTAAATAACACACGAGCTGCGTTACGTCACACTTATTTTAGTGTCTGTCCATTCAAGGGAATATATAAATGACTACTGAAGGTCTAAGAGTACGAACACGGCTAAACTGTAAAATATAAAGTTTTTATTGTATATTTTTATAATTCAATCGGAGGAGGGACAAGTGCAACAAACCTGCACGACTGATTCAGTTTACATAAAGAAACAGATTCTTATCTTATTATGGCCCAGGAGGCTCAGACGGTAGAATATCCAAAACACTTTGCAAAAGGAAAAAACGTTTCCACATAACAGGAAAAGACAAACGCTAGATCACATCACCAACGTATAGCCATAACACAACCACAAATATCTGTAACGACTTGCAAATATCCACAATGCATATAGCAACAACACCGCTGCAAAAAGCTACAACGCCAACGCAAATATCGACAACGCTAACGCATATAGCCACAACATCAAGCACCACAACAACATTGCAACAACACTTAAGTGTTTGTATATTTTATTCTTGTAGTGTATTTGTGTGTGTGTGTGTGTGTATGTGTAGTGTACCTGTGTGTGTAGTGTACCTATGTGTATGTGTGTAGTGTACCTGTGTGTGTGTGTATGTGTGTGAGTACGTGTGTGTTTCCTCTTTCTTCCATTCTTCTTTTTTGTAACCCTCTCTGGAGATTCTCTTAACCACGGCGGTCATGTTCATCGTAAACACACATTTTGGTCTTCATTATGAAACGTTTTCTTTGTATTCGTCGCTCGTCCTTGGAGTTAATTCGTCGGGCTTTTAACGTCTGTTTTTTTTTAGTCCAATGGTTTATGCGCTCTTTGTTTCTCGTGCATTAGACGCCCAGCTGCTCCATTAACATGCTGCTGATGCTCAAGTCCTTTTACAACTCTGACGATAAATGTGTTTTAAAACTGGTCCTACATATTCAAGATTCAAGATTCAAGATTTTTATTTGTCACATGCTCATACAGATGTGCAGTGAAATGTAAAGACTGCTCCGCAAGGCCATGCAATAAACACTCAAATTACTAATACACATAAATACAGTAATATAGAAATATAATGTAAAATTTAAAAAAGAATTATTTGAATATACAAAATATAAAATATGAAATAATGTAAACAGTGTAAAGTGTCAGTGTGTAAAGTGTCCAGGGTGTCAAAGTGCAATGTGCAGATTGGAATGTGTGGTGTGTGTGTATCATGTAGTCACAGTTCTGTTTTGTTTAGTTCTGTTTATGTTTTTAACTGAGGAGAGTGGAGTTAACAGTCCGGGCAGCCTGAGGAAAGAAGCTCTTCCTGAGTCTTTCTGTGTTCGTCTTGATGTGTTGGTTTTGCTGACATTCAGGAGCAGGTTGTTGTCCTGGCACCACTTCCAACCTCCCCTGTATAGGTCTGCTCATCATTGTTGCTGATGCGACCAACAACCACCGTGTCATCTGCAAATTTCACGATGATGTTGGAGCTGCTTGTGGCCACACAGTCATGTGTGTACAGGGTGAAGAGCAGGGGGCTGAGGACACAGCCCTGTGGTGCTCTGGTGTTGAGGGTGCAGGGGCTGGAGGTGTGTCTGCCCACTCTGACCACCTGGGATCTATTCGTCAGGAAGTCCAGGATCCAAGCACACAGGGAGGTGTTTAGTCCGAGGTTGATCAGCTTGGAATGGAGGTTGGCTCGGACTATGGTGTTGAAAGCTGAACTAAAATCAATGAACAGCAGTCTCACATAGTCCCCCTTCCTTCTGTCCAGATGGGTGAGGGTGGTGTGCAGTACCTGGGAGACAGCATCATCTGTGGATCTGTTCAGTCTGTATGCGAACTGAAGTGGATCCAGAGACTCAGGGAGCAAGGAGCAGATTTGCATCTTGATGAGTCTCTCAAAGCACTTCATCACTTCTGAGGTGAGTGCTACTGAGCGATAGTCATTAAGGCAAGCTGGAGAGGCATTCTTCGGTACAGGGACAATGATGGCTTTTTTCAGACATGTGGGGACCACAGACTGACTCAGGGAGAGGTTGAAGATGGTGGTAAACACTGGAGCTAACAGGTCGGCACAGGACTTCAGCACTCTGCCAGAAATACCATCTGGCCCGGCAGCCTTCCTGGTGTTTACCTTTTTCAGTGTCCTCCTCACGTCGTGCTCTGATCCTGCTGGCTGCATCAATTGGCATGCTAACGTTAGCGGTGCTAGCGTTAGCCTCGAATCGCGCATAAAAGTCATTAAGTTTGTCAGCCAGAGCGGCGTCTGCACTCACCGAGACATGGGCTCTTTTCCTGTAGTCAGTAATTGTCTGCAGTCCTTGCCACAAGCTCCTTGAATCACGCTGCTGGAACTGTGATTCCACTTTGTCCCTGTACCTCTGCTTAGCGTCTTTCACTGCTCATCTCAGTCTGTAAGATGCCGCTTTGTATTCCTCCGTCCTGCCGGTGAGAAGTGACGAGTTGTATGAAGCGGTCCGTTCGTTCACAGCGGTGCGGATAGATTTATCCACCCATGGCTTCTGGTTATCAACATTAACATCTGACACACACACAAACACACACACACTAAAGATATTTCACAGTGTTATATAGCTGAGCTCATGTTAAAGCCTACAGCCTTTGAACAGCTTGTGTGCTTGATGCCCATTAACTTGCTTTACTAGCATGTGGGTGTGTGTGTGTGTGTGTGTGTCAGAGAGAGAGCTGTTTATGTCTGAGTTTACGCAGCTGCAGGTCCATTCTAGGTTTTACTGCATGTCCTGACCCGACATCGCTGTAAACGTCGTCCATCCTCCCCGTTGGTTTATTGAATCAGCGACGCGTTTGTCATCATCTTTTAAATCTCACTCTGCCGGTCCACTCAGAGGTCATAGGTCAGGGTCAGATACACGGCATCACCACAAGCTGCTAAAGGGCACTACACAATGACATAATTTTCCTTTATAGCCACAAAACACACAAAGTCTGAACCAAGCAGGGAGACTGTGAACAAGAAGCAGAGGTTCCCTGAACTCCTTCACTAGAACCTTTTCACACTGATTGATCATTTGCTCTGGTCTAAAGCATGGACCAATTTGTTCTACTGTTGCATAATTACCTCAAGAATGGTCTTTGTGACATTTACAAGAGGACCAAAACGTGTGAGGAGGGAGGAAACTGCTCTCTGATTGGTCAGAATTTATTATGTTTAAACTCCCTGAAGTAAACAAAGACTATCTGCCTCCTGATTGGAGACTCTTGAACTGGAACGCGGTTAACTCGGGTGTGACGTCACTCCCAGCTCTGAGAGCCGAGTTACGAGGTAAATCGAACGCACCCTTGGTTTTGGACGGCTGGAGGTCCCAGAGTAATGACGCCAACAGAACAACATCATCTGCAAAAAGCAGAGTTGAAACTCTGAGAATGAACTTCCCCTTAATGCAACTCTGGAAACAATAAGCAATCACCTAACAACAATTTAGCTTTAATTAATTACTTAGACTGAAACCTACATACGAGTACAGCTGACGATCTGCTTTGAAATCTCATCTCTCATCATCAAATCCATTCGAGCTTCTTGAGTTGACGGCCACATTGTGAACAAGAAGAAGAGGTCCTTTTACGATAACAGACGGGTACTCTAGAAAAAAACAGAAATCATCTCAAGTGATGCTCTTCAGATGAGTCTGACTTGGAACAAGTGCTCACTTTTCTTCTTCTTCTGTGTTCTCATGCAGCTCTTTAGTTTTTCTGATTCTTGTCTCTTTCTTGTGTTTGACTGAGCTGCAGAGGAAATCACAGCGTAAAGATTTTAATCAACATTTTCAAACTGACACACTTGTTCAAAAGAAGCTTTGGGATCTTTAAAAATATCGATGACTGAGAGAAAACAAGTGGAGAATCATTTGTCATCATGTCTAAATAAACTGCTGGCATTGTTCAAATCAAACTGAACTGTTGAACCGGACCGTCGTGGTGAAGAGGGCGCTGAGCCTGAAGACAAAGCTCCTGATTCAGCGGTCAATCTTCGTCCCAACCCCTCACCTGTGGTTACAAGCTTTAGGTAGTGACCGAAAGAATAAGTCTGTTTCCTCTGCAGGGTGTCTGGGCTTAGCCTTGGAGAGAGGGTGAGCAGCTCAGACATTCAGGAGGAGCTCGGAGTAGAGCCGCTACTCCTTCACATCGAATGGAGCCAGCTGAGGTGCTTTGGGCCCCTGATCAGGATCCTCCTGGTCGCCCCCCTTTGGAGGTTTACCAGGCAGGTCCAACTGGGAGGAGACCCCGGGGGTAGACCCAAATTTTGCTGGAGGGATTATATATCCTGTCTGACCTGAATCTTTATTTGTTGTTGTTCTTAGTAAGGGAACCCTGAAGTTAGGAATCATAAAATATGACACAGAAATTATAAATGCCAAGTGGAGGCCTTGTTGCAGATGTTAACTGTGTTGAGGTTATTATGTGTACGTTATGTTTTGATCCCAGAATATAAAGGACATGGATACATCATGTCTGCTCTCCATGTGTCTGTCCTCTTATGAGCCCTTCGTGTTGTAGCATCCTCTCCTTTTCTGTCCGCTCGTCTTCTCAGAGCGGCTGTTGGCAGCTCGCCTTTTTATTTGTGTGTATGGATCCATACGCCTGTCTACCGCTCGCCATATGTTCCCCGCTGGCGTGCGCTGAGCCTGCCCTCTGCTCTGCTGCTGCCCACAAACACAGCCAGCCGTTTGTTACTTTGGCATAATTGTGTTAATGAAGTCTCCGCACTCGTCTTCAAGGCTTCATTAGCAGATAAGAGGAGCAGGAGGAGATAAGAGGAGCGGAGGTCGTGTTTTATCATGTAGAGCTGTTGACCTCTGTCACTGTGAGGGATTTAAGCGGAGCACAGCATGTTAACTTTCACTACAAAGGGGTTACACGGACAGTTAATTAATGTTGCCATGGCGATGTAAAGGAAGCAGAAAGGTGTCCAATCTATTGTCTTATTAGACTACAACTACAGAAAATACTTGCACCATATAAAGATCATGGACTGTTTTTCAGACCCGCAGGTTGACTTTTATAGCCAATGTGGACACATGTATAAGGAAGCTACTACCGTACCGTGCTTAAGCCCAATTGCCCCCCCGTGAGTGCGCCCTAAAACAACACAAAATAGAAATTTGTGAAATAACAAGAGCAAAAATGATTCTGAACCTTTAAGATCTGTCCGTAAACAACATGACCACATGATGCCCATCACCATTACATTAAGATGTTATTTTGCAACATGAATAACCTGCAGATATTCCTCCCAGTTCATTAAAAGGAAAGTTTTGAACATCTTTTCTTTTGTCCACTGTAGGTGTTGAATGAGCTCGTTCTTAAATGTAGGAATCCGCTCCAGTGAAAGTTATCTCTGCTCCTCGGGTGGATTACATTTCCGTCTTGTCTCCAGCTTCTCTAACCTGTGTGTTACCTGCTGCTCTTTTATCTTCTCTCCCTCTGGTGTCCTTATTCTAACTCTGTTACTCTGCGCTATGAAGCTCCGAGTTCATTTCCAAAATTGAATTTGTGGCTCGGCGCAGAGGTGACTAATCTGCGGTTGAAATCAGGCCTGGAATGCATTAGAAGCGAACGTTAGTCACTCCGGGCTGCGAGCCGAACTCCTCTCAAAGTTCGAAGTGAAAAGTTTTATGACAGACACAGATCCTGGTAAATTCAGACTCACAGGGGAATCATTCTGTCGCTCTCAGCTACTTTTTCAGCTATTTCAGAGCCTGTTGTGCTGAAAAATGATGCTTTCACTGTCCATCAGTTGAATGGGGGCACGCCGTGATGCAAATTGAAGCCAAATAGCCTTCCATGGTTGGGTTTGAGCCCAGAAATCCTCAAGTTCCATCTCCTGTGTGATAAGAGTCTCTGCTGCACTTTCCACAGCCCATTAGCCGTGGATTGATGAGAGCTGCTAACTTCCAGTTATTTGATCACAGCTGGACGACGACCAATAACGAGAGCTGGTCGACGCTCGGCTGGTTGAGACAGAAAACAGCGGACACTTTGTTCATGTTTCTGCTCTTCTCGTTAGCTTTTCTTCTACCTACCAGTTAGTTAGGTTTATATGACTGAGATGAGAATTGATCCTAGTTTGAGCACGTTTCTGCTCGTGGAGCTCATTAGAAACATGCAGAGGCTTTTTAGGTCGGGTACAATCACTTCTATCTGAACCAGTTCTCTCGACCACTTCCATCACTGCAACACCTGTTGGTTTGACCTGATAACTGGTCTCATATCTGGCAAACAGAGGGGTGTCCAAAACGGCCGTGTTGGGGTGCCTTAAAATCGCCTACCTTCTCTGGTCCAGACAAATCCAGAGCATTCAGGACCAGAATCTAAAGTTAGAAGGAGGACATACTCGCTGCTGCATTGTTGTGAGAGAAGCCAGCACTTCAACATAGCATGTTTCCTTAATGTCTGATCATATAGTAAGGTTGTTTCCTCTGCAGGTGGTTTTTCTGAGGACGGGCTTTTCCAACTGTGCACCTGCAGCATTGAGTCCAGAAACCTGTTTATGCCTACAGTCTATAGTTTAATTCAAAAATAGCCCAGTAAGCTGTGATGTTATTGGTCTAACTGTTAAAGCACTTGATGATGCGGGTGATCAAGAGAGAGAAAATAACGTTGACATTAAGAGGAAGTTTTTCACATTGGGATCAAACGTGGC